>NC_135048.1:29295042-29530042 GCF_051014685.1 Ptiloglossa arizonensis | reverse complement strand
AGGTGAAGAAGAAGAGGAAGAAGCATAAGAAGAAGAAGAAGAAGAAAATGAAAATGAAAATGAAAAAGAAAAGGAAGACGATGAGGAAAAAGAAAAAAAAGAAACGGAGGTTGACGTAACTTCTTTCGTTGGTCCGAAAAAAAAAGGCGGCGATAACGATTGATAAGTGCTACTCGGTGATAACGATCGCGCAATCATGAATTTTATCCGACTGATCTATATAATATTCCACGTTTTACGTTTCTTTTTCTGTCGAGAGGAAAAAGGAGAACCGATTTTATTTTTTCATTGATCAATGCATTAATCTTGTTGAAGTTTATTTGTTAATCGTAAAGATTATTGATTGTTATTTGAATCGTCGCAGTTACGTCTGCCCCGCCGCGGTCGTTCGTCGAGGATGATGTTAATTTTCGGTCGTAAAGAGAAGAAGAAACGAAAAAAGAAAAAAATATATATATATATGTGTGTGTATATATATATGTACGTATATATATATATGTGTATATATATATATGTATATGTATATGTAATTGATAAGCCGCTGAAGCTCTCCTGCCTTTTCTCGCAGCAAGGAAAAGTTCCGGAGACGCGAGCTAAGACTTTGGTTTACGGTTACTCGCACGCTCGGTTTGATAATTGTTCTGTTCACAACGTTTGCCGTGCGAGTGGCGAGTATTCGACCTCTTTCTTTTTATTTTTTATCGAAGTTATAAAACGATCATGTAATATTCACTCGATATTTTGTGTTACTATCTGTATTATTCGACTGAGAACTTGGAAAGCGATCGCTGTACGGTTGCATGCGCCGAGAACACGAACACACGGTAGACCCGACCAGTTTTTATTTTACAAAAACCGATGAACCATCGTGATCGTAACCAGCGGAACGTTTTTACGAATTATTGCGATACGCCGCGAGAATGGAAATCGGAAAACGATAAAACGGCGACCGCCTAGTTTCTCGAACGACGAATGTCTGTTTATTATCATTGTGCATCGGACGATTCTATATAGTATTAGATATTAGTATTGTAACGGTACGAAACGATACGATTTGCGAAACAACGAACAAACAAACAAACAAAGAAATAAATAAACGAACGAACGAAGACACTCGTTGATCGTGAAACGTGCGTTTGCATCGTCGTGGGTTTGAGATGTTTTTTAAAAAAAAAACCGCGTACCGAATGCTCGGTGGCGAGCATTGGAACAATTTTTTATGTCGTTCAATCGAGTCGCGAGGCACAACAGTTGTTGTTGTTGTTGTTGTGGTTGTTGTTTTTTTTTTCCTTCTTTTACTTCGTCCATCCAACGTCGACGTCCACCGTGTTTTCTGTACGCCATGTTCGTTCACGATGTCAACTGTACGACACGAACCGTAAGTGATCATTGTAAAACCCGATCCACGATTGTTACCATCGTTAACGAGGATCACGCGGGATCGGTTGCGCTTGCGAAATCAATATTGTTCACGTCGCGTCACGAACGACGCCCGATCACACACGACGCGATAGCTTCCAGGCATGTCAGGTCAGATACATTTAAATGTATTATTTTAATTGCTAGTTAACGATAATATTAATATTACCATACACCGTATCTTGCTTTTAGTCTAAACTCAATTTAGTTGTTACGTTCAGGGAGGGGAGGGACGGGGGGGCAGGGGGAGCATCGCGAAAATAGGGGCGAAGACCTCTTGTAAAGTGCCTTCATTAACGCGAACAACAACTGTTTTACGAAGTGGTGAAAGCGTTTGTTAATAACGAGTCGAATACAGAAGATAATGATAAATGATTAATGATAATGATAATGATAATGATAGTAATAATAATATTAATATTAATAATAATAATAATAATAATAATAATAATTAAAAAAAAAAAAATCGTCTTCAGACTCCCCTTAGGTGGCGCATCCATAATATCTGAGATTATAACTACGAGAAGCAATTAGTTGTTTAATATCAGTATTTAAATATGCTCATTGGCAGTAATTTGTGACGTACATTTTTTTATATCGGTAACAAGTGCCTTAGTAATAACGATAATGATAAATATATTGTTTACTTACGTACTGACAAGCGATGTCATTCTGTCTCTTTATTTCCTTATCGATGCGTAATCGCGTCGATCCATTCATCCGTTCTCCGTAAATATTTCCATCCTTTGCGCTTCCGGTGTGGAGGGACGTTAAAGTGTTCGATCTCTGTGAGTAAATAAATGGGAAATAAATATCGAAGAGTCAAAGTTTAAACGAGAGCACACCGGTGGTTCCTAATCGACGTCCAAAAGTTTACGAGTTCATTGTAGGCAAATAAATTAAAAGTTCATTATACGCAAATAAATTAAAAGTTCATCATACGCAATTTAATTAAATTTGTCGTTAGTTTCCAATATTTTTACGGGTTTGAGATTCATTTTCAAAAACTGGAATTTTATCACCATTCGCTCGTAACACTTGCAAAAGAAATTTTCAATTCGTTACAAATATTGCTTCGTTCCTTTTTTTTTATCAAATACTCTTGGTTAATGTACAAATTCATCAGATACAATCTAAAATTCTCCCGATGAACATTTAAACTATTCTCATTGTTTAACATATTTAACATTGGAACTACCAACGGTATTACTATACCGTTAATAATATTATATTTCTGGTAATAATGATATTACTATTTGCATCAGATCACATACGTATCTTCGAAGTTAGATAAGGGCAAATTAATTTACTAGTATCATTAGTTGTCTACTTTGATAATTGTCCACGAATATTGTGAGCAAAGACATCGTTAATAATTGAGTAATTTTAAAAAGAAATTCGAAACAAGTAAAATTGACCCCTTTGGTAGTTCTAAGTGTTAAGTACAATACTCGATAATAGTTAACTGGACTCATGGATCAAGGATCTCTGATTTTTATTATTAAATAAAAAAGTCATTAACTACTTTGATAGTTCTAGTGTTAAATACAATACTCGATAATAGTTAACTCGACTCATGGATCAAGGTCCTCTTGTTTATGTTATTAAATAAAGAAATCATTAACCCCATTGGGTAGTTCTAATGTTAAATATGATACTCGATAATAGTTAACTCGATTCATGGATCAAAGACCTCTGATTTATATTATTAAATAAAGGAGTCATTACCTACTTTGGTAGTTCTAGTGTTGAATATCATACTCGATAATAGTTAACTCGACTCATGGATCAAGGGCCTCTAGTTTATATTATTAAATAAAGAAGTCATTAACTCCTTTGGTAGTTCTAATGTTAAATATCATACTCGATAATAGTTAACTCGACTCATGGATCAAGGACCTTTGGTTAATATTATTAAATATAGGGGTCATTAACTTCTTTGGTAGATCTAGTGTTGAATATCATACTCGATAATAGTTAACTCGATTCATGGATCAAAGACCTCTGATTTATATTATTAAATAAAGGAGTCATTACCTCCTTTGGTAGTTCTAGTGTCGAATATCATACTCGATAATAGTTAACTCGATTCATGGTTCAAGGACCTCAGACTTGTATTATTCCTTCACAGTTTCTTTCATACTTTCTTTTTCCCAATTGTCTCCTTTTTTCACATCGCGTCCATGCAAATCGTAAAACGTTGAAGTCTCCAGTTCACGGTTTCCTCGTGTCGGTTCTCGTTCGACGTTATTGTTCGCCATCGTTTCTGTCCCGTTTTCATGGCGCTCGAATGATCGATCGACGAAACGGGAAAGCTGTGTGTTCTTTTTCCACGATGCTCGACCATCGACCATCGCTGCTGGAACGAGATGGAAACGGCAGATTTCTGATTTGGCAAGGGGTGGGGTTGCTCGCGATGGGGAAGGAAAAAGGCAGCAGTTTGCGAGGGTGGCGACGATCCGTCTGGACCCCCATCAGGTCTAGCACGCTCCACGAGTATTTTTATGGTTTCTTCCGTACACGGTCGATGGTTCCAAACGTTGCCTTCTATTTATGTATTCTTCCCTTGTCCACGCGAACGGTTAACGAAGATCACGTGGCCGAAACATAAAAAATACCAGGGCTCGGAGAGAAGTTTTATTCGATCTCAATTAGTACTCGATATATGCGCAAGAGTGAGATGCAGTATTCGATTAAAGATCTTTTCAACTCTTTCGATTTAAATTACGAGTCACACTCGTACACGACTTGGACCAAAATGGTCACTACGAGTAGGACTCGTAGGTGTTCATCTTGGATCATTTTTGATTCCAGTTTATATTTATACGTAGTAAAATTTTATTGTTAGAGTAGTATTTTAGGGGTAATATTACTTTATTTTAATCCTGTTTATATTCGTATGTAACATAAATTTTATTTTTGGTGCAGTATTTTAGAAATATTGTAAAATGTTACCGAGTTGGAATAAAAAAGGTGGAAATGGTAATTGTATTGTAATGTTAAAATTTCACGGTTACTTTGTTGAACAAATTGTAAACGCACGATGGAGAGTATATATCGAGTGATTAGAAGAAATCAGAGACATCCTGACGAGGTATTCCATAGAAATTTTATCAGGTATTATTGACATCTGATATAAATGTTCAATGGCCCTGGTATGCAACAAAGTGTTCATGGGGACAGTCAAACATCTCAAATTATTAATTTATAACGCCTAAGTTTCACGGTTACTATACTCATTGTAACGAACTTTACATTTTTCTCAACATTTCGTTAATCCGATAAAAAAATATTTCGAACGAAACTCAGTCGGTACTGTGATAGTAATAAATTGCAACAAGAAAAATTTCCATGAAACTTTCAACTCAATAAAAAATCAAAGTCACCTTTTCTAAACGACATTGCATATTTTTTACTTCGTGTCCTTATATATAAGTTCGATAACCTTTACACGACCTTGAATTTAAAAATTTACAATAATTTATCAAGAATATATCCAATTGTAAGATTTCTTCGATAAAAAATCAAGATCACATTTTCTAAACAATACAACATATTTTTTACTTCGTGTTCTTATATATAAGTTCGATAACCTTTACACGACCTTGAGCTTAGAAATTTACAATAATTTATCAAGAATATATCCAATTGTAAAAATTCCTTCGATAAAAAATCAAAATCACATTTTCTAAATGACACTACATACTTTTAACTTCGTATCCTTATATATAAGATCTATAACCTTTACAAGATCTTAAATTTAAAAATTTACAATAATTTATCAAGAATATATCCAATTGTAAAAATTCCTTTGATAAAAAATCAAAGTCATCTTTTCTAAACAACACTACATATTTTTTACTTCGTCTCCTTATACATAAGTTCAATAACCTTGAGATAACCTTGAACTTAGAAATTTACAATAATTTATCAAGAATATATCCAATTGTAAAAATTCCTTTGATAAAAAATCAAAGTCATCTTTTCTAAACAACACTACATATTTTTTACTTCGTCTCCTTATATATAAGCTCAATAACCTTGAGATAACCTTGAACTTAGAAATTTACAATAATTTATCAAAAATATATCCAATTGTAAAAATTCCTTCGATAAAAAATCAAGATCACATTTTCTAAATAACACTACATATTTTTAACTTCGTACCCTCATACATAAGTTTAATGACCTCGAATTTAGAAATTTACAATAATTTGTCACGAATACATCCAATCGCAAGGATTCCTACGCACAGAAGGCACTGTGACGTGGAAATCCATGTTACTTCTTCTTCCAAACGACTAACGAGACATCGTGGTTTACTACGCCCGTGAGTTTCGGCTTGGAACGCTTTTTCAGGTTAGGAGCAGTTGTGTTAAATCCGTGTCCATCGGCTCGTAAACAGGAAACGGTCCCCCGTTGAGCTGAACTGGTAAAAAAGCGGCCGCGTGGGCCGGACAGAGATTAGTGGCTGGATACCTGAGCTTTTTCAACCCTTTCTTCGCGCAGCTTTTCACCAAAGGAAAGTATTCAGGGTCTTGAATTGTCCGTGCCCGCAGTTTTTTAAGTGTCCTTAAGCGCGACGCAAGAAACTCCGGTTAATCCTAAGAGTACCTACCGCGTAAGTAAAAACGCACATACTTTTTGCGCGTAACGGTGAAAGGGGTTTTTCGACGTGAAAATAGGAGAGGGTGGGTGGGGAGGGAGGAAAAAAAATTATATCCCCGAAAGTTTTTCAGTTCACGGGGAAACGTTAAGCGTCTCGAGCCGTACGATCGGTGGCACAAAAACAACTGCAGCGAACAATTGAGATGCACGTGTAATTCGAAGCTGGGATACTTTCCCTTTGGGAAAAAACCGGCAGCGATTCGAGAGGGGTGTCTTTTTGCTTCTTGGACGGAGGTAAGTTTTGTTCTTTTTTTTTTCTTATTGTTTAACGATTTTATTCTGTTATAGTACGGAGACGAAAGGTACGAAGAGTAGGGGGAGTGAGGTGTGAGTGGATGAATGAATAAATAGAAGTCTCGAAGGATTGAATTTGTCATTGAGATGAAAAATATAGTTTTAGTTGATTGTATGGAAGTATAGTTTAAAGAAATTATTTTTGAGATAAAAAAAGTATTTTTAGTTAATTGTATGGAAATGTAGTTTAAAGAAATTATCTTTGAGATAAAAAAAAGTATTTTTAGTCGATCGTATGGAAGTATAGTTGAAAGAAATTATCTTTGAGATGCAAAAAAGTATTTTTAGTCAATGGTATGGAAGTGTAGTTTAAAGAAATTATCTTTTAGATGCAAAAAAGTATTTTTAATCGCTCGTGTAGAAGTATAGTTTAAAGAATCGATCTTTAGTCGATATTTAGTCGAAATAAATTATTTTTGAGATGCAAAAAAATATTTTTAGTCAATCGTATGGAAGCATAGTTTAAAGAAATTATCTTTGAGATACAAAACACTATTTTTAATCGTTCGTATTAAAATATAATCTAAAGAATTTATCTTTGAGATACAAAAACTATTTTTAATCGATCGTATTAAAATATAATCTAAAGAAATTATCTTTGAGATATAAAAAAAGTATTTTTAGTCGGTTATATGTAAATATAATCGAAAGAAATTATCTTTGAGATAAAAAAAAATATTTTCAGTCAATCGTATGGAAGTGTAGTTTAAAGAAATTATCTTTGAAATGCAAAAAACTATTTTTAATCGGTCGTATTAAAGTATGATCGAAAGAAATTATCTTTAAGATATAAAAAAATATTTTTAATCAATCGTATGGAAGTATAGTTCAATGAAATTATCTTTGAAATGCAAAAAATTATTTTTAATCGGTCGTATTAAAGTAAGATCGAAAAAACTTATCTTTTAGTTAAAAAAAAATATTTTCAGTCGGAAGGAAAGTTCTTGCAGCGATTGAACGAGATCATTTATCAATAACCTCCCCGTTTCTCGCACGATGCAGGTAGCCACACTTGCATTACTGCGATCCGATGTAGGGTGGTTTTTGTCGATGGTAAAAACTCGATAGAAAAAAAAACGACTCCACGCACCCTTCCCCTATGGCGCACCGGGTCTAATAGAGCCCACAAAAAAACTCCCCTTCTCTCAACAGGTTGATGTCTATTGTGCAAGCGGGTTGTAATGCGAGATCGATCGAGTGTACTTAAAAAAAAAAAAAAAGAAAAATTAAAACCTCCCTGGCTGCAACAGGTGACCCTTTCAGTGTAGTAGGGGCTTTATAATCGCCCCTGTTCGAGTCACTTTCACCCCTTTTAGCTTCCCCTCTATCAAAATGCGTGCACTCGTCGCTTACAATCTCTATTAACACACCGACTTCGTCTCGTTCGTAAAACAGTCTTTTGTGTCGACGATTTCCCGCTGTAAAATTCGAAAATTAAAACGTACAGTTCATCGGACAATCGACGTGGTTTTCTATGTCAATTACGCCCTTTTTAGAATATTTTTTTTCATTATTTTTTCGTTTCAATTTTCTATACGTATTGTATACTATTTGGATGATTCGTCACGTTTATAACAATAATTATCATTCCATACTCGCGTTTAGCCTTCAAATCTGTGTAAACAACAATACGTTATTATATCTGAAAGAGACATGACCAAATAATGTGTATTCAAACTTGAATGAGGAACATTCTCTAGATATTTATCTATCGGTATGCAAAGTTGAAAGAAAAATTATTACACAATTGTTGTTCTCTTTATCTCGAGTTTGTTATCCATTTTGTGTTGAAAAGTTACACGGTTACAAGTTGTTAAATTCAATTTTCCCTTCAATTGTCCTAATGGACGTTATCCATTTTAAATTGAAAAGTTACACAGTTACACATTTACACACGTTGTCAAATTTCATTTTTTTTTTAATTGTCCAAATAGACGTTATCCATTTCACATTGAAAAATTATACAATTACACACATTATCAAATTCAATTTTTCCTTCAATTGTCCATACATTATCCATTTTGAATTGAAAAGTTACACAATTACACACATTGTCAAATTTTATTTTTCCTCAATTATCCATTTTGTATTGAAAAGTTACACATTTACACACGTTGTCAAATTTCATTTTTTCTTTAATTGTCCAAATGGACGTTATCCATCTTGCGTTCAAAAATTACACAATTACACACATTGTCAAATTCAATTTTTCCTCCAATCGTTCCTCAATTATCCATTATGAATTGAAAAGTTACACAGTTACACATTTACACACATTGTCAAATTTCATTTTCCCTTTAATCGTTGGCGGGCAGCTCGAGGGATCATTAATAACAGTCTTCGAGAGCAAGCTGGGTAACGCTATTTAAGCGGAACGCGATACGATTTTTTGGGAAAAACGTGGCGCTCGTTAGGGATCGCAACCATATGTCGCCGGTGGCGAGATGACGTTGCAGATCGATCGATCGTCTCGACCGATGCGGATTCGATTTGCAACGGGGGACAACTCGTATCTCTCATTTTTACGCGCGTTTTTCCATCACTTTTCAGAGAGCGACACACTGCGCCCGGATGCACTGCATTAAAATGCATTCCCGACGGCCACGGTTTCCAGGCTCCATTGTCAACGATTTCCATTTAAACGGTATTCCTTCGTCGCAGTGATCTGCGAAAACCTGCAGCCCCCACCGGAGAATGGAGGAGGGAAAGAAAAAAAAAAAAAAATAGACGAGACCAAGAATTCTTGTTCTTTGCAGAGACTCGTGTCCTCGACGGTTACAAACGATTCGCAGTTCAATGTGTATTACTAAAATTTTCAAAGCCGAGTCCACAATGGCGCGAAACGTGAGTTCTTTCGATGTGTGGACGAATATTACGATTTGAATTAACCTGTTTGTTTCTCCCCTTGAAAATACGCTTTGCGAGGTTACGAACTGTAAAGTTTTACTTTCTTATGGAGGTATTTTTAAAGTAATCGATTTTGGCTAAATTTCATCCTTTGTGAAGTTAAAAGGTACAAAGTTTCATTTGTTATAGAGGTATTTTTTAAATAAATCTCTTTCGTACCCTTTGTGATGTTACAAACGTGTATAGACGTGGGTTATTTATCTTGATTGCTGTGGATGTATTTTTCAATCAAAGTTGTTTTTTGTTAAGAATTACCCTTTATGAAGTCACAAAGTGTAAATTTTCATCTAGAAGTATTTTTAGAGCAAACGTTTCTATCCAAAAATCACTCTCTATGAAGTTACAAAGTGCAAACTTTTATCTAGAAGTATTTTTAGAGCAATCATTTCTATCCAAGAATGACCCTCTATGAAATCACAAAGTGTAAATTTTCATCCAGAAGCATTTTTAGAGTAAACGTTTCTATCCAAAAATCACTCTCTATGAAGTTACAAAGTGCAAACTTTTATCTAGAAGTATTTTTAGAGCAATCGTTTTTATCCAAGAATGACCCTCTATGAAGTCACAAAGTGCAAACTTTCAACCAGAAGTATTTTTAGAGCAATCGTTTCTATCCAAGAATGACCCTCTATGAAGTCACAAAGTGCAAACTTTTATCTAGAAGTATTTTTAGAGCAATCGTTTCTATTCAAGAATCATTCTCTATGAAGTCACAAAATGCAAACTTTCAACCAGAAGTATTTTTAAAGCAATCGTTTCAACTAGAAGTATTTTTAGAGCAATCGTTTCTATCCAAAGATCCCCCTCTATGAAATCACAAAATGCAAACTTTCAACTAGAAGTATTTTTAGAGCAATCGTTTCTATCCAAGAATCACTCTCTATGAAGTTATAAAGTGCAAACTTTTATCTAGAAGCTTTTTATAGAACAATCGTTTCTATACAAAAATCACCCTCTATGAAGTCACAAAATGCAAACGTTCAACTAGAAGCATTTTTAGAGCAATCGTTTCTATCCAGGAATCACTCTCTATGAAGTCACAAAGTGCAAACTTTTATCAAGAAGCATTTACAGAGCAATCGTTTCTATCCAAGAATGACCCTCTATGAAGTCACAAAATGCAAACTTTCAACCAGAAGTATTTTTAGAGCAATCGTTTCTATCCAAAAATCACCCTCTATGAAGTCACAAAATGCAAACGTTCAACTAGAAGCATTTTTAGAGCAATCGTTTCTATCCAAGAATGACCTCTATGAAGTCACAAAATGCAAACTTTCAACCAGAAGTATTTTTAGAGCAATCGTTTCAACTAGAAGTATTTTTAGAGCAATCGTTTCTATCCAAAGATCCCCCTCTATGAAATCACAAAATGCAAACTTTCAACTAGAAGTATTTTTAGAGCAATCGTTTCTATCCAAGAATCACTCTCTATGAAGTTATAAAGTGCAAACTTTTATCTAGAAGCTTTTTATAGAGCAATCGTTTCTATCCAAAAATCACCCTCTACAAAGTCACAAAGTGCAAAATCTCGCTCACTCTGCATTCAAATAAACACGTTTCTCGTCGAAAAACTGCCTCTTGGCGTAATCACCTCTAAACGACGAGACAACAGGTTAATTTCCATCGACACCAAGAGTAGGAACGCTAATCCTGCGAGTCGGATCGTCGAAACGGAAGTGGAAGAGTTCTCGGAGGACTCTCGACCGAGTAAGACGAACCGCTAATCCTCGCTGACATCGGAGGGGAGCTTAGAACCAGTCATTAACCGTAATAACTCGTAAAAGGGTCGAGAGGAGGGCTCGCGGATGGCGCGGTTTCTCTAGGCAGCCGTGTGTCTCCTGTATCCAGGAATCTCGAGGAAATTTACTGGCAGCCACCATCTTCGCGCCAAGTTCCGTATTCCTTTCAAGATCGTTGGATATATACGTAAAATGGCTCTATAAATAGGGTAAGAGAGACGCAGCTGAGGCGGAAAGCGGAAATCGCGGGGAAAGCACGCGCTTGGGGTCCGTATCGTGTGTCGACGCAGCGTAACAAAAAGGAGAAAAAAAAAAAAAAAATAGAGAGAAGGTGGAGACACGAAGGAGCGAGGAGGACATCCACGCAGGAGGGGAGTCACGAGCGTATTCGATTCCTCTACGCAAACCTCGAGGAACTTGATCGTACGACGATTCATGATACTTCGGTCCTGTTTCGAAGGTGAACAAATTTTCAAGAATGGTTTCGTGCCCTCGACGGTTCTTAATTTCGATTCGAAAACCCTCGAGTAGTTCGAGCGTCTCGAAAGTTTAGGAATGGAGTCGAAAGTACTGTGGATTGAGTAATACTAGGAAATAGAATAAATAGAGTAATAGTAGGAAATAGAGTAAATAGAGTAATACTAGGAAATAGAGTAAATAGAGTAATACTAGGAAATAGAGTAAATAGAGTAATACTAGGAAATAGAGTAAATAGAGTAATACTAGAAAATAGAGTAAATAGAGTGATACTGGGAAATAGAGTAAATAGAGTAATACTAGGAAATAGAGTAAATAGAGCAATACTAGGAAATAGAGTAAGTAGAGTAATACTAGGAAAGAGAAAATAGAGTAATACTAGTAAATAGAGTAAATAATACTATTAAATAGAGCAAACAGAGTAAATAATACTAGTAAATAGAATAAATAGAGTAAATAGAGTAAATAATACTAGTGAATAGAGCAAATAGAGTAAATGATACTAGTGAACAGAGCAAACAGAGTAAATAATACTAGTAAATAGAGCACGAGAGTATGTCAAGGTTGTTATAAGCAAGGTATTCATCCATACCGTGTTTAATACGATAAAAAACTAATGTATTATTTATTATTGTTATATATTTAAATTTCGTGTGTCCAGGTACCCAGAGACCAACTTCCCACAATACTTTCCCTCGGATGCTCGAACCGTAAGACAGTTATTTTCTCTACACAATCAATTTCACCAATAGACAACATCGAATCGAATCGACACTTCCCAATCCCTTTTTCAAATTTTTCAGCCCTCGGAGTACCCGCCACGCGTATCGTATCTTTAATTTTCCAGTTACTCGAAGAATCTCACCAACGAAAACCAAAACACGTCCCCCGATTGAAATTTTGCAACGACACACCGAACGGTACGTAAGATCGACCGACGACTCTCGATATTTTTTTCAGTTTCGATTCTTCCCTACCGAGCTGGAGTTAAGTGCACCCAATTTCGAGCAATTCGAGGCGACGCACGAGACTAGCACGCGCGTCACGTGTTCTCGGACGATCCCTCGCCGTTTCGTGTACCACTTGGAGGACGAGGGACGACCGGGGACGGAGCAACGGGAAGGAAAAAAAATTGGAGAAAAAAAAAAAATATATATACAGCACGACCAAGACGTTCGAAAAGTGGCCAGAATTAACGCGTGCGCCTTGGCCGGCCTGTGACCTCTCGTTTCTCCCCATGGTACACCCCTCGTGCACGGGATGCCAGTAGGGTGCAGCAGCCCCATGCTCCGCCCTTTGAGGACCGACTCGCCCCTCGGCGACCGACGCGCACGCACACAAAAAGGAGAAAAAAAAAAAAGAAAAGAAGAAAAAGCCTATAAATGAAAATGATCGGAGCTCGACGGTGGACGGTGGCGGTTTTTCTCGTTTCGCAGAAACGAAATCCGATTATCCGGGGTGGGGCGAAAATGATGCTCGACAACCGCGCCGATCGTACGAAACGCAAATCCGTTGTAACGACGCGCGGATTACGCGATTATCTGTCACTCGTGGTTGTTAATCGGGTTGTCCGGCCGCGTAACGAACGACGCTCGATTCGTAAACATTATCTTACATTTTTCGAGCCGTGACCAGCTGAGAGAGGAAAATTCTAACGAGATTCTCAACGAGAAGGTGTACACTCGATGCTCCATCGATCAGGGGTTAACTTGCAACAGATGGGTTGATCACAATGGATCTTCGTTTAATTGGTCGATGGGTTGGTTTTAGAGAGTGGGCGTTGAAGAAGTTTTTCTCGTCTTCTGGAATATAGGAACGTTGTCTTTTGTGTTTTTATGGCTGGTCGATGTTTATGATCACTTGGTGACTACTTGGTGTGACATTAATTGAAAGTAATATTTAACAGATGGGTCATTTGGTACATTTCTTCGCTTCTTTGGCTGATGTGGTTAGAAAGTGATTATGGAAGAATCTTTTTTCTTCTTCTGGTACATAAAAGTATCTTTTTTCCATATTTGTAACATAGATCGAAGTTAAAGCATTGGATCACTCAGTGTCTACTCGATGTATCATTAATTGAAAGTAACATCCAACAGTTGGGTTATTTGATCAATTTCTTCACTTCTTTGGCTGATCTGTTTAGAAAGTGAGCATTCAAGAATTTTTGTTCTTCTTCTGGTACTTAGAAGCATCTTTTCTTCATATTTGTAACATAGATCGAAGTTAAAGCATTGGAGCACTCAGTGTCTACTCGATGTATCATTAATTGAAAGTAATATCCAACAGTTGGGTTATTTGATAAATTTCTTCACTTCTTCGGTTGATATGTTGATTTCAGAAAGTAGACATTGAAGAATTTTTGTCCACTTCTGGAATTTAGCAATATTTTCTCTTATATTTTTAAGTTAGAAGTCTAGATGTCAGGCCATTCAGTGTTCATTCGGTGCATTATCAATTGGGGGTAATTTGCAACATATCGTCGTTTATTTAGCTGATGTGTTGCTTTTAGAGAGTAGGTGTTGAAGAATTTTTGTCTTCTTCTGGTATCTAGAAGCATCTTTTCTCCATATTTGTAACATAGATCGATGTTTAAGCGTTAGATCACTGTGTACACGATATACCATCAGTTGAAGATAACATCCAGTTGGGTTATTTGATAAATTTCTTCACTTCTTTGGCTGATGTGTTTAGAAAGTGAACATTGAAGAATTTTTGTTTTCTTCTGGTACCTAGAAGTATCTTTTCTCCATATTTATAACATAGATCTATATTTAATCGTTAAATCACTCGATATCTACTCGATGTACCATTAATTGAAGGTAACATCCAAAAGATGAGTTCCTTGGTAAATTTCTTCTCTTCTTTGGCTGATGTGTCGATTTCAGAGAGTAGACATTGAAGAATGTTTACCTCTTCTGGAACCTAGCAACATTTTCTCCTACACTGCATCGTCAATTGAATACAACTTGCAACGTGTCTTCGTTTATTCGACCGATATGTTAATTTTAGAGTGACTATTCTCTTTCTTAGGTATTGGATAAGTTTTGTCTCCTTCAGCTTCCTAATCTTCTCCAATATTTTCAAAATAAAGCAAAGTCTAGATTCACTGTCCAGGCTTCTTTCTGTACCATCAATTAAGGAGAACTCAATTGATAAACTTGCAATAGATGAATTATTCGTCACAGTTCGCTTATTTGTCCTTGGTGTTAATTCTACAAAGTAGCCATTTTGTTTCCCTTCCTCTCATCCCCCTTGTATTTTCAAATTAGATCCAAGTCTACTTCAGACATTCACCTTGCTCTCTCCATCCATGCATTCAAATTTATATACTTCCTCAAAGATGATAATACCTCTCAAAGAACCAAAGGTATCCTCAAAAGAAACAACCATCCAAGAATAATAAATAAATCCCATTAACCCAAAAGAAAACACCCATCGTAACTGCTACATTGATCATCGCAGGTGTATCTGTCACCTTCTTGAAATTATTCCATACAAACCCTTCTTCTCTCAACAATCATCCCAGTCCTGAATACTAACCCCCTTTAACACCTTAACTATGCTACAGATCACTAAAAATTCTCCCACTTCACGTGCAACTCGTCACTAAACCCACAAAAGACACCCACAAAATTGAAATACCCCTTTTACTAACACTCTCGATCGACTCACATCTGACTAAACCCCATCAAAAGTATTCCTCACATCAGACTAAACCCTATCAAAAATATTCCTCCATTCCTCCACTACTCATCCTCTTTACGATCACAATTTAACCTCAACGTGAAATTTTCTACTACTCAAACTAGAAGAGTGTTGCGAGCATTTTCTTCGACAATCCTGAACCAGGGTCAACTCTAAATTTTTTCAGTCTCTGTTCAACCCCAGCCCTCCCCGGTTGCAGCTTCCCGTGGTCCATAAATACGTTGGAAACGGTTTCGTTATTAGGCCCGGTCAGTCATTAAGGTCGGCGCACGCATCGTGAAAAGAGGGGAGGGGGGACGTAAGGGGAGGGTGTCCGGTTTTCCGGTAATTCTGGGGCGAAAATGCGATTCCCCGTACCTTTCTCACCCGACAATCGTTGCGCGGATTCGTGAACGACGGCTGCGTCGGCCGTTTTCGAAAATCCTCACGGTCCGTCTCAGGGGGGGCTATATTGGGGGCCCCCGGTCCGAATCTGGCCGGACAATGGTCACGTATGCTGCGATCTATAAATCTTGCATTGTCCGGCGTCGATGTTTAGTCGCCCGCATATTAACCCAGGGGTGAAAAGGCCGTGCACCCGGCATTGTTCAATAGTTGACCCCTCTCGTTGGTACCGTGACCCTCGGGCGTTCTTATTTATCAGGTTACGAGTCGCGTACGCGGGTAACCGATCCACGGATGGCTGTCCACTGCCACGAACCCCGTGTCATCGTTGGTGCCAGCCCACGAGGTCCCTCGATCTCGCGACACGTCACGAGAGAGGACACCGAGCGGAGTGAACCACCCTTGAGATACGAGACCGTTCGTATTACGATCGGTCGCGCTCGCGTTTCGACGATTTCGAAACGAGCGAATCGGTCGTCGCGTCGTTTAGGTAACTGGGATCGAGGTCTTTGTTTAGGTGAGGGATTTTACACGGGGTCCGAGCTGTGTTCGATGGAAGAGATCTCAACCCTTGTGTATTTTTGACATTGTTGGGTTGGTTGGAAAGTCGTTTCGTTTTCCAAAATGGAGAATGTGTAATTTAATGAAATGTTTATACGCTGTAGAAAAATTGTGTTTCGTTTTCACTAGAAGAAACGAAATGACTTTTCGAGCAATCTAATAAAATTGTTGAGCTGGGGTTTGTACAGGACTGTGACAAGTGGTTAGTTTAGATTATTTTGATGTTAGTGGGACTGTGCAAGGTATTTTTCTTTGTAGAATAATATATTTGTGATGTAACAGGAGTCAAGAAGAGCTTTAAGACGATTATGGTGAAGTTTTGATAAAACTTATTGAATAGTATAGTACTGGGTTGCTCAATAACTTTTGATAAAACTTATTGAACAGTATTTATTGAACAGTACTGATTGAATGGTATTTATTGAACAGTACTTATTGAGCTTTCGATAAAACTTATTGAACAGTATTTATTGAACAGTACCTATTGAACTTTTGATAAAACTTATTGAACAGTATTTATTGAACTTTTGATAAAACTTATTGAACAGTATCTATTGAACAGTACTGATTGAACGGTATTTATTGAACAGTACTTATTGAACAGTATTTATTGAACAGTATTAATTGAACAGTACTTATTGAACAGTATTCATTGAACAGTACTTATTGAACAGTATTTATTGAACAGTACTTATTGAACTTTTGATAAAACTTATTGAACAGTACCTATTGAACTTTTGATAAAACTTATTGAACAGTATTTATTGAACAGTACTGATTGAATGGTATTTATTGAACAGTACTTATTGAGCTTTCGATAAAACTTATTGAACAGTATTTATTGAACAGTACTTATTGAACTTTTGATAAAACTTATTGAACAGTATCTATTGAACTTTTGATAAAACTTATTGAACAGTATTTATTGAACAGTACTGATTGAACGGTATTTATTGAACAGTACTTATTGAACGGTATTTATCGAACTTTTGATAAAACTTATTGAACAGTATTTATCGAACTTTTGATAAAACTTATTGAACAGTATTTATTGAACAGTACTTATTGAACAGTACTTATTGAACACTACTTATTGAACAGTATTTATTGAATAGTATTTATCGAACTTTTGATAAAACTTATTGAACAGTATTTATTGAACTTTTGATAAAACTTATCGAAAAGTATCTAGTACTAGATTGCTCAATAAGTTTTGTCGTTCGATAAACTACATTGAACAGTACTGTTCGATAACTTTTATCGTACAACAAAACTTGAACAACCTATTAGTGTCCGTATTCCAAAAAGAGCTAGTCATCAAAGTGTTAAAGAATACAATAAACCGACAACGAACACCAACGATCGCTCGTTACGAGCCCGATCGCTTCAATGTCCAAAAAAAAAAACAAACAATATAAAAACCCACGACGAGGATCCATAAGTCGATCGTGGATCACCTCGAGGAATAAACGCCTCGAACTGGACGCGAGTGACAAAATCTCGTATCACCCTTCACCACCATTGCCCTCGATCCTCCCAATCCCCGTGAAAACAACC
This sequence comes from Ptiloglossa arizonensis, assembly GCF_051014685.1. Classification (NCBI taxonomy): domain Eukaryota; kingdom Metazoa; phylum Arthropoda; class Insecta; order Hymenoptera; family Colletidae; genus Ptiloglossa; species Ptiloglossa arizonensis. The sequence continues at coordinate 29,512,331 of NC_135048.1, read as the reverse complement.
ACCTCGTGTAATCTAACCGTTCCATTCAACGACACCTTGCATCACGTGAAAAAAATTTCGCTCCCAACCCCCAGTCACCCTCCAGGGGTGAGCCGGAAAGTTCTTTTTTTGTAAACCTGTTCCTTCCACGTAAACGCGGATCCGTTTCTTTCTGGATTCTTTTTTTTTTTCCTCTTCCTGCACTCTGCACTCTCCGCGCACGGTGCCGCTACCGCAGAGTGAGGGAAGGAGCGTTTTGTTCGGAAGGCTGACAGCCGACTAACGATCCCCCGAGCGTGTGTGTTTATTACAAGCGACGCGAGTCGCGCCACGCGCTCCGGAAGAACCGGTGCGGCGGGGTGCGAAAGAAGTGGAAGAAGAAAAGAAGTGTGTGTAGGGAGGGAGAGAAAAAAATAGAAGAAGAGAAAGAACAAAATAGGGAGGAAGACGCGAGAACACCGTTCTCCCGATTTACGGGAAGCATAAAAAGCCGCCACGGGGGAAGAAAAGGAAGAAAGGGACGAGGGCTGAGAAAGACGAGGGGAAGAAACGAACACGCGGAGTTGCGGGCTGAACTGGCGCACGGGAGTGGATTCGGCCACTGAATATCGAGAGCCCTTCAATCCGCAGAGGGTCCGTGGAGACCGTACCGTAGGGCGGTGGGTTAGGTGGTGCGAGGGGAACGCATCAGGGGAGAAGAAAAAAAAAAAAAATCCATTTCGGAAAAGCGACTGCCACCGGGCCGCTGACCGCCAAGTCGTCACTTAGGAGTCCCTCTTTCAAACGGAGCCATTTTTCTTTTTTCTTCTTTTTTCCTTTTTCTTTTTTCTTTTTTCTTCTTTTTTCCTCTCCTGTTCATTCTTTCTCTCGACAAAACGCCTGGACGTCCGGCAAAGTGAGATTAATGTCCCGCGGGGCACGCAGCTTCCGCAGTTTCTACGATCTAGGCGAATCGTTCGTCTGGAAGCTCGAATTTCGGGACGGGGGATCTTTCGGAGAGGAATTTGCGTATGGAGTAGGTTGCTCGGGAAGTTTCGTGTGCAGGGAGATATGGAGGTATTTTGTTTTTTTTTTGTAATGATGGTACTGGTGTTTGATTAATATGTGTGGGAATTTTGGGCGAGTTCTGTCGAATTGTTTGTATATTTATAATAAGAAATGGAAGTATTTGGTTGGAATTTTATTTTTATAAAGATGGTACTAGTTTTTGATTAACATGTGTGGGAATTTTGAGTAGATCTGTCGACTCGTTCATATATTTACGATAAGAAATGGAAGTATTAGGTTAGAAGTTTTATTTTTATAAAGATGGTATTATTGTTTGATTAACACGTGTGGGAATTTTGGGGAGTTCTGACGACTCGTTTGTATATTTATGATAAGAAATGGAGGTATTAGATTGGAAGTTTTATTTTTATAAAAATGGTACTAGTGTTTGATAAACACGTGTGTGAAGTTTCATGTAGGTCTGTCGACTCGTTTTAAAATTTACGATAAAAAATGGAAGTATTAGGTTGAAAGTTTTATTTTTATAAAAATGGTACTATTGTTTGATGAACACGTGTGTGAAGTTTCATATAAGCTGTCGACTCGTTTTAAAATTTACGATAAAAAATGGAGGTATTAAGTTGGAAGTTTTATTTTTCAAAAGATTGTACTAGTATTTGATGAACACTTGTGTGAACTTTCATGTAGATCTCTCGACACGTTATTTACAGTTGTTCAAAGTTGAAATGTTATAGTATTTTTTTGCGATGGAAAAAACGACAAAACTTATTGGAGGATCTAGTAGTCTCTTCAAAGGATTGATGAACCCCTTACTCTATTATTTAAGTTTCAGTAACATGCATCATAATCAACAAATAGATCACAGTTCATTTGTATATTTACAATTGTTCAAAATTGAAATGTCATAGTATTTTTTTTACAATGGAAGAAACAACAAAATTTATTGAACAACCTAGTATAGTCTGTTGAAAGGATTGATGAACCCCTTGCTCTATTATTTAAGTTTCGTAAAATATAGAGATCATTACTTACATAATATGCATAAAAGCTGATAAACAGCACATCCAAACATTGCAAAACAATAATTGCTAATAGGGGTGATCGAATCCATTACCAAACCAGTACATATTAAATTTTTCTATACACTTGCGATTTGTACAGAATTGTTTACGAAGAAAATTATTCCTTTCAAACTTATCGCGTCCATGCTCTTAATAAACAGACTCCACTCACCTGTAAAAGAGTACTTCGAATAAAGAAAGGGAGGAACCTCGCAATTATTTTACAAATTTCACTAATTCTTAAAACTCAGGTACCCAATAATCGAACATCATAATGATTTGCAAGTTTCGAAATCAAAACTACACGCTACAATTTATAAAATACCATTGTTCCATTTTACAAAAATATTCCAATCTTTCCAATCACACTTTCAAATATTCCAATCTTTCCAATCACACTTTCAAATATTCCAATCTTTCCAATCACACTTTCAAATATTCCAATCTTCTCTCTCTCTCGAGTTTCGTCCTCTGTTTTTTTTTCCCAAAAGATATCGTTCGTTGTCAATTTTCGTTCACTGCACCCGTTTCTGTGAAAATCTAGCGATCTTTTATCTTTCTTCTACGAGAATCTACGATATCTTTCTTTTACGAGAATCTACGATATCTTTCCCAGATTTCGTCTCCTATTATTTTTCCCTTTTCGTAAAAGAAGCGATATCGCGATCGGGAATCGCGACGATGGACGAGAGAGGGCCTCACCGGCGGCGTCAGCAGATGAACCATAAGCACGGGTCAAGCTAGCACGAGCGTGGGTCAGCTGTCAGTTGTTTGTCCTCGTGGAAGGGAGCCATTTGTGCCTGGCAGGCTGCAACGCAGCCGCGAACGGCCACCGATGGCTCCACGACGTTCTCTGGCCGCTGTTATGCTCTTTTCTATTCATTCTACCGTGTTCTCGGACCCCTGGACCGTTGGCCAGTAGGAGAATTCGGGGCACGAGTCTCCGTCTCGTTCCCGATCCCCTTGGAAACCCCCCGTACATCTTAAAAAAAATCAGGAAACATTCCTTCCATGATCGAAACGTCCGTGTTTCGCGCCATTTGCACCTAACCCTTCGTTACACTATTTCTTCGTAAAAAATTCTGTACAAATCGCAAATGTATACAAAAGTCTAATAATGGGTTTGATAATGGGTTCGATCATCCCTAGCAATTATCGTTTCACAATGTTTGAATGTGCTGTCTACCAGCTTTTATGCATACGATAATGTAAACAGTAAATAATGATCTCCATTTCTTATTAAGTTACCCTACGTGGGAGTCTCGACGAAGTCGAACACCTTGCACACAATTGACCAGAGTTATTTATCATGGAATAATAATGGTACTCTCTTTAGGGTACAAGTGAATTGTAAAATGATTGTCAAAGTGTACAATAAGATTGAAAAAGAGTAATTAAATATTAGAGTGATAGTGAAAATTTGGATAGTAAAGAAACGTATTTTGAGTAACAGAGGGTGATATTAGAGGAGTGTAGAAATGTCCTGAGGTGTAGAATTAGGAAGAAATAGTGTCTTGGTGGCAATGATTTACTTCTCGATTACACGTAGAATTTAACATTTATGTACAAAATATTCAATCTTGTATTAATATTATTTTTAGGTACAGTTTCATTTTTTGCGACGTAGAGTATTTTTTCTTTTAAATCTGCGAGATCGAGAAGATTGCGTAGTCTGTTGTTCGAGGTACGGGTCATCGTAGAGTCGTCAAGGATTATTTCTCGTGAGGATTTCACGGAAAAAATGACGATGACTGTGCCCTGTTTTCCCTGCGAACGTCGATGAAGTAAACAACCGCGTCCAAACACGATAACAACGAGCCATTGTCTCCTCGGATTATCGTTTCACGGTTGCGGCTAATCCCGAGCGGAAAAATAATACCGCAGCCCGGGGGTAAGTCCGCAGGGTCGAAAAAAACACCTTGCGTCCTTAAAAATATCAGGATCGGTGAGTCAGTAGGTTTTCTTCGACGAACAATGAGTCGTGGGATACTGTTTGACCGACGACTCGGAAGAGTTCCGAAGGTCCGATTCAACGAGACAAATTGTGCGTATTTATGAAATTCAGAGGACTGTGCGTCGGGTCATTTCGTATTTATTTAAGTATTCTCGTTCAAGTAAATCGTATTCGAGACAAATATGCGAAGAAATACACTGATCCTTCACGGACCAGATTCTTATACTAGGAAAAGTAGGCACGGATGCATAAAATGTAGTAAAAATTTATAGATCGTCTTCTTGTACGAGAAATATATGCACACACGCCATCTTCTTGTATGTGGAAGGTACACACATAGGCTATTTTCTTGTACGAGAAAAATGTGCATATAGACTATTTTCTTGTACGAGAAAAATATACACACAGGCCATCTTCTTGTATGGAGAAAGTATTCATATATACCATCTTCTTGTACGAGAAATATATGCACACAGGCCATCTTCTTGTATGAGGAAAGTATACACATAGGCCATTATCTTGTACGAGAAAAATATACACACAGGCCATCTTCTTGTATGGAAAAAGTATGCATATATACCATCTTATACAAGAGATATATGCACACAGGCCATCTTCTTGTATGGGGAAAGTATACACATGGGCCACTATCTTGTACGAGAAAAATATACACACATGCCATCTTCTTGTATGGAGAAAGTATGCATATGTACCATCTTCTTGTACGAGAAAAATATACACATAGGCCATCTTCTTGTATGGGGAAAGTATGCATATAGGCTATTTTCTTGTACGAGAAAAATATGCACTAATGTACAAAATATACTAACGATTCCATAAGCCATCTTCTTGTATGAGAAAAATATGCACTAATGTACAAAATATACTAACGATTCCATAAGCCATCTTCTTGTACGAGAAAAATACTGCACGGATACACTAAAGTATCCTAACGATCCATAGGCAATCTTGTACAACTTTTTCCAATTGTTAAATTAATTTATCGATACCCGTATCGCAAAAATCGTTAAAATTCGAAGCAAAACTCGTACGATTTTTAGAAAATTCTTTCATCTCTCGTCTACCAAATTTGAAAATTGAATTTGAAAATTTGCGTTTAATTGAAAAATATTAACCATTTTGCCGAAATTTACCTATTAAAATAGTACGAGAAGACTCATGGGTACGACTTAATATTTTTCACGGTGTCTGTTTTCAATCCGGTTAAATAAACAGTAAACAAGCTGTTTTCGTGAAAGGGTCGACGCTGATACCGAGAACGCTTAAGGTTGGAAAATCGGGGGTCAGTGTGTCAGCGATAAAAAAACGAGCCGCATTAGTCGAGGCGGTGACTCAAGTAAGTACACGGAAAAATGCGGAGAATCGCATCGTTGGATCGTGATAACGCGAAACGTGCTCGTTATGCATTTTCGGGCTCGTTTGTCGGCCGAGCGCTCGTTAAAACCCCTGTACGTTAACATTCCTCGTGTTCCTCGTGTTCCATTCACTCGTACGGAAAATCACCGTTGTTTCCATATTTTGAATCGAAATAATTTTACTTGGAAAATTATTTTTCCAATTTAGTCGAGGTAACAGGTTAGTACACTGATATTTAAAAGTTTCAGGGTAATTTATGCATTTCATCGTACGTGTGTAAATCTGAAGAAAATATGAAATTGGTCAAAAATTGAAAGGAAAGATTTCAAAATATTGCTGTGTTTACATAAAAAAATAATTTTGCTTGGAAAATTATTTTTCAAATTTAGTCGAGGTAACAGGTTAGTACACTGATATTTAAAAGTTTCAGGGTAATTTATGTATTTCATCGTACGTATGTAAATCTGAAGAAAATATGAAATTGTTCAAAAATTGAAAGGAAAGATTTCAAAATATTCCTGTGTTTACATAGAAAGATAATTTTGCTTGGAAAATTATTTAAGTTACTTTGAGAACGTGTGATATTTGTACGAACGTTTGTCGAATGAAAATAAATCGTTAGAGAAGAGGAAGAAAAGGAAGAAACTTAAAAAATTGTTATTCCATTTTCTTACTAATATTTAATAATTGTAATTTCAGAGTTGGTCACATCACGTGGAAAATTTTAATAAATATTCGAGTAATTTTCTGTTACAAAAATAAGTCGTTAGAGAAAAGGAATGGTGGTCTCAAAAAATTGTTATTCCATTTTCTTACTAATATTTAATAATTATTATTTTAGAGTAGGCTGGCCATACCACGTGGACAATTTTAATAAATATTCGAATAATCTTCTACTACGAAAATAAATCGTTAGAAAAAAGGAATGGTGGTCTCAAAAAATTGTTATTCCATTTTCATACTAATATCTAATAACTGTTAGTCCAGAGCAGGTTAACCATACCACGTGGAAAATTGTAATAAATATTCGAAAAATGTTTGTCGAATGGAAATAGCTCGTTAAGAAAAGGGAACAGTAATCTTGGTCAGTTGGTATCTACATTTCAATACATCGAGTGTTTCGTTTATAAGAAAAATTCTAAAGTTACATCGCAAATATTTTTGTTCGTAAACAACGGAAGTTACTTTACACAAGCAACATCACACACAAGGCAGTGAATATCTGTCCGTTACTGTTTCAGTTAAATTAACACAGACATCAATTCTCGAGTCAATTTTAAAACTTACCTTAGATCTGACCTTAGATTTTCTCAAGGTCGTTTCAAAGACACACATCGAACCTGTTTTTTCATTTCTATAATTTCATCTTAAAGATAAACTTACCATTCTATTAAAAAAAAATCAATCTTGATATAACCTTGAAAAATTGCCTTCAATTTTTTTTTTCGTTCATCTCATTGACATTCTACGTGAAAAACTACGATAAAAGTCTCGCCATATTTATACCCTATCTGTTCTATAGTTACATCGATAAGACACTTATCGTGTAACACTCTGTACGAGAATTTCCTGTTGATCTGTTTCCCGTAATACATCCAGGGTTCGAATTTCGTTTACTTCTCGGTTTCTCGATTAAATGTATCACGGTTAGATGGACGAGTTCGTTTTGGTAAAATTCACAAATATATTTTTAGTCCAATGTGGAGAATGGTTTCCTGCGACGCAGTATCCTACGTATTTGTCGTACCGGGGGCTTCGGGGCGGAACGGAAAAATATTTTTCTGCCAAAATTTCGAGTGGCCCTGGGGGGCTGCGAAAGGGGTTGGAGAGCAGCTGTTTAAACGAACTTCGACACACCCACGCTCAGGTAAGGGGATGCATATTTCCCGGGGTTCCTGCGCGCGTTGATTGAATTTCTCGCACGAGTCTCAATGTCGTCGAAACGTTAACCATGTGTCGCAAATATAATAATTGCGCGGCGATCTGTAAAAATAATACGTTCGAACGTTTGCGATGGGAAACTCCGTTGACAAGTTGTCGTTACTGAGGATAAATATTTCGCGAACGATTATCGCCATTATTGTTACGTTTCTTTAGTTTTAAAGAACGAGGAGTCAAAGAGAAAAAATATTCTGAAGACTAAAAATAAATGTTCTTTAAACTAACAAATGTTTGCACGATTGCACACACTATTATTGTTTCATTTGTTTTGTTTTAAAGAACTAGGAGTCAAGAAGAAAAAATGTTCTTAAGACTAAAAAATGTCTGCACGATTGCATACGCTATTGTTTCATTTTTTTATTTTTAAAGAACAAAAAATCAAAGAGAAAAAATATTCTTAAGACTAAAAATTGTCTGCAAGATTGCATACGCTATTGTTTAATTTTTTTATTTTTAAAGAACAAGAAATCAAAGAGAAAAAATATTCTTAAGACTAAAAATTGTCTGCAAGATTGCACACGCTATTATTGTTTCATTTTTTTATTTTTAAAGAACAAGGAATCAAAGAGAAATGTTCTTACGATTAAAAAAAGTTTGCACGACCGCACACGCTATTATTATTTCTTCTTTTTATTTTTAAAGAACAAGGAATCAAAGAGAAATGTTCTTACAATTAAGGAAAGTTTACACGACCGCACGCGCTATTATTGTTTCATTTTTTTATTTTTAAAGAACGAGGAGTCAAGGAGAAAAAATATTCTTAAGACTAAAAAATGTCTGCACGATTGCACGCGCTATTATTGTTTCATTTGTTCAGTTTTGAAGATTAAGGAGTCAAGGAGAAAAAATGTTCTTACGACTAAAAAATGTCTTCGTAACTAATGGAGATAATTAGATTCCCACTTCGAGCGGGACTTTCCGTAGATAAGAGGTTTCGAGATTTCAAAATATAACTGTGTTTACATAGAAAGATAATTATCAGAGTTATACCTCCGGATTTTTTCCGATTTAGTCGAGGTAACGTTAGTACACTGACATTTAAAAGTCTCGGGGCGATTTAACAATTTCATCGTGCGTATGTAAATCTGAAGAAAATATGAAATAGTTCAAAAATTGAAAGAAAAGATTTCAAAATATTGCTCTGTTTACATAGAAAGATAATTATCGGAGTTATACGTCCAGATAATAGTTCAAAAATTGAAAGAAAAAATTAATAAAATTACCAAAGTAATTGGTAATTTTGTCTCAGAGTGTCGAGTAATTAAAATTAAATTTATATTTTTCATTTTAACGGATAATTGGAGTAACTTAACGTTCATAATTTTAAATACTACTTAGTCTTGAGATTTTTGAGTCAGAAAGTTTCTTCGACAACATTCTACTCTCTCTAGCTCGTAATAGTCTTTCTTCATGGTCCACCATAACTGCGATCGATGTTCTCGGTGGCTGCAAAGTATTGATCGAATCTGATCGAACTTTCGGACGATATTCGCCATTGAATGTTTAAATACCGTAGTGTTCGTGAAACCTTGTCGAAAGTTGTCGAACGAAGGCGAGAACCTAAAAGAACAGAATGGTCGAATTGAAGGGAAAAAGGAGTGAAAGAGGGGAGGGGCACGTGTCTCGTAACCTCCGCCCCTGCCAGTCATCGCGGATAAACAACAATGTAGGAACTCCCAATAATGCACACGCGTCCGTTCCCCGTTTTTCCTCTTCGTTCGGGAAAAGCTGGATGGCCCCTGAATCTTGTATTTTCGTCACAATTTTCACCAATCGCGCCTCTCTATCAAAAACACTTTTGTCGTCCATTTACCCATACGTTCAACGACTCTTCAATACGACAACACGTATTTTGCATTAACAACGTTGGTTGTGAAACATTTCATTTGTCTGTTCAACGTCTTCGATTTAGAATTTTTTATCTATGGAAGTAGAATATACCAAGTAAGAACACTTTTTATTTAGTATATTAAGTAAGAACATTTTTCATTTAGTATATTAAGTAAGAAAACTTTTTATTTAGTATACTAAATTAGAACACTTTTTATTTAGTATACTGAGTAAGAATACTTTTTATTTAGAACACTGAGTAAGAATACTTTTTATTTAGTATACTAAATTAGAACACTTTTTATTTAGTATACTGAGTAAGAACACTTTTTTATTCAATAATATACAAAGCTCTAATTATTAATGTAACACACATAACAAATGAATAATCAAATATATAAGTTTGTAACTTTATAGAACTTTTTGAACATTCATTCACCATAGAATAATATCTAAATAATTTCTATTAGATGAAAACGAAGAGCGGAAGGCACGATTTTGTTAGTAACAAATGCACAATCAAATATATAACGAGTTTGTAACTTTATAGAACTTTTTGAAGATTCATTCACCATAGAAGAATATCTAAATAATTTCTATTAGATGAAAACGAAAGAAACGATTTTGTTACTCGAATGCGGGGCAAAGTAGTCACTTGAAAACGGGTATTGCCGAGAAATAGCTTTCTCCTCTTCGAAACAATTGAAATAATTTTTATTCTCATAGGTACAATAATATCTAGATTGTTTCCCTTACGTACGTAGCTAATGAACACCGGAAAAAAATATATAGAAATTATTTATACAACTATATATAAAAAAAAAATGTAAGGTGATCTTAAATTTTCTTAGAAAAATAATCTTAGGAAAATAATAATACTAGCTTTACATCTAGTACTTGAAATTGTACAATTTTGTCCTCAAGAGTTTTTTCATAGAACTATAAGTAACAGAAATATTTAACAATTCCCGCTTAAATGTTCCATCTTCTATATACAAATTTTTTGCTAATTTTCTTTCTCTGTTATTTCATGTCCCGATGAAAAAAGTAGAAAAATAAAAATGTTCCACCTTTTATATACAAAATTTGTGTTAATTTTGCTTTCTCTGTTGTTCCACGTCCTAGTAAAAAAAAATAGAAAAATAAAAATGTTCCACCTTTCATATACAAATTTTATGTTAATTTTCTTTCTTTGTTGCTTCACAGCACGGTGGAAAAAATAGAAAAATAATAACGTTCCACCCTCTGTACACAAATCTTGTGTTAATTTTCCTTTTTCTATTGTTCCACGTCACGGTGAAGGAAGATAGAAAAATAAAAATGGAAATAAATAATTCGGAGCGAGTTCCAGGAATGCGCGTTCTCGAGGAACGCGGTTACGCGTTGTCGGAGCGATTAAAAGTTCGTTAAGTGCTCGACGAGGAGTTTGCCCACGGAAAAAGGGCATCTTAACGAGGTCGAGGAAAAAGTCCACCGCAAATCCGTTCGACGTTACCTTCGAAGGGATTAATTCCGCGCTACGTGGCGGCTGTGCGGACGCGCTCGATTTTTTCCTTGGAAAATCACCTGGTGTCCCAGGTAGGCGATCCGTGCCGGTGTCATAAATCCAGTTTGCAATTATACAATAACTCATTATCTGATACCGAGAATTCCCGTGGGGGCAGGATTTTATAAGACCGACCGAAAATGCGAAAACAAGGCGCGGTCGAGGAAGGGAACCAATGAAACAGAGAAAACCCGAGGAAGGAAACGAAAGGGTCGGACAACGAGGGTGTCCACCCTTGGTCGTTCCTTCGAGACAATGGCCACTGTCTACGCGCTCGAATTATGGTTTCCATTGGTGGTACGAATCTCTCGCGGAGACCTGCCCGAGAAATTCACCAAACGTAATTTAATATTGTGTTAGAAAAAATATCTATTACAAAAAATCTATTAAAAAAGATGAATATTGAGAAAAAAGAAAATAAGAGTGCAAGATGAAGTAAAATAGAAAATTAGTGAAATAGTAGTACACGAAAGCAGGATTATATTAAAAAAAAATCCGAAATCTATTAAAAAAGATGAAGAGTGAAAAAAAGAAAATAAGAGTGCAAGATGAAGTAAAATAGAAAATTAGTGAAATAGTTGAGGTGGTGCTACTCACGCTTGCCACTAGAGGGAAATTAACTGTCAACCGTTTCTCGCAAGTTCTCGTAACTGCTTCGATCGTTATATATACGGTCCCTTACCGATCACCCAATGTTCTTGCGTGTAAGACAGAGCTTGCTAGGATTCCTTTATAAATCAATACACAAGTATTATTCGAAGGAGAAGCACCATCTTGTGTTGCGGCACTTATAACAATTGTTCTTTGATTAATTGTTTCTCTCGATGGTCTTCCTTGTTCAAAAATAACCTCGTCCAGCGACTAAATCTCAGCTTCGTGTGAATTCTCTTGCAAAATTAACTGTATTCATTTTGACCACAGCTGCGACTGCAGCTTCATCCCAACAGTACTCGACTACACCAGTACATTAAAAAAAACAATGAAATTAAAAAAAACATCACTGATGACCAGCATGTCTGCTTAGAAAAATCGGAAATACCAGTCACGTGCAGAGCACTGTATCGAAAATTACAGTGAATGTCCTATTTTAGGGTGTTAAGGATACTAATTCTACGACCGAGTTCTTTCCTTTTAATTCTTGCATGTTATAATATATTTATTGGGTTGTTCGAAAAGTCATTTCGTTTTCCAAAATGGAGAATATATAATTCAATAAAATGTTTATACACTCTAAAAAAATCGTGTTTCATTTTCACCAAAAGAAACGAAATGACAAGCCAATATTTTGATATTCGAGGTTAGAAAATCAATTCTAAGATTGAAGATAATTTCTCTCGATTTGTCGCAGTGTATAACTTAAACCAAATGTAGCGTTACGTATTTATCGTTGAAACGTTGGAAAGGAGGTTATGTGGCAGCGCTACCCACGCTTGCCACCAGAGGGAAATTAACCGTTGATCGTTTCGCGCAAGTTCCTGTACCTGCTCCGATCGGTATATATACGGTTCGTTGCCGATCACGCAATGTCTCGACGTGTAAGACAGGACCTGCTAGGATGCCTTACTATAGTCCTTTTACATCTAGACACTTCAAATTTAAGCGCCCCAAATATAATAATACACGAAAGGAAGATTCATATACAGATCGAGTCGATAAGAACTTTAATATATTTGTCAAAGGTTTCGAGATAATCTCGTTTATAGTTAAATTTGTATTTTTATCGGTTACAACGTGGCACTGAAACAGAAATATCGATTAAGAAATTTGGAGATACTTCGATTGGTTCGAAAATATAAGACAGAAGAAATTATAATGGCTTTCGAACAAATTGGTTTGTTTTTGGATACAATGTATAAAATATTTTTCAATCGAGTCGATAGATATGAAATCCACCTCGATTTTGATGATATACTATAAAGTGAGACGTGAAACGTGACCGAGATGCGAATTCTATCGTTGCATCTCGCTTTGCACAAGTGACAATGTATCCGCGTAACGGTTACGTCACGAGTGACGCAAGTGGACAAGATTCCCCTTTCCTTTGTGATTTCTTAATTTGTAGGACAGTGGACAACTCTTCGCGTGCCTACAGTAAATACTCTTTAGGTTACAAGACACTGAAAGATATTATACAATGGAAAAATCTTCCAAGAGATTGTTTTCCTATTTATATTTCGAAAGTTCCTTATTCTCGTCTATTAAGTACGAAGAAGTAGTAGAATTAGAGAAAGTGGGGATAAAATTTTTAAATTATGTTTCGAAAGTTCCTTATACTTCTTTGTTAAGTACAAGTGTTAGAATTAGAGAAAGTGGGGATGAAATTTTTCAAATGATTGATTTCCCAAATATGTTTTAAAAGTTTCTTATTCTTCTCTATTAAGTACGAAGAAGTAATAGAATTAGAGAAAGTGGGGATAAAATTTTTCAAGTGATTAATTTCTCAATTATGTTTCCAAAATTACTAACATTCAACATTATTAAGTATCACGTGGTGAGCAAAAAATGTACAAAAATTTCGTGGAAACACTTTCCTGATTTGCGTAAAATAACAACAACAACAACAAAAGAGAAACCGAGAATAAAATTTTAGAAGATGGTGGGGGTACAGCATCGAAAAACTTCTCTCGATGTTAGAAAGGGCGATACGTAATTTCGTTGACATTTCTGTCCCACTTTGTGTCCCAAGGAACGATCGTAACGTGTCCCAAAGGATTAAGGCCATGAAATTAGCGGTACTCCCTCGTTTAAGGGTACCAGGACACCATGACCGAAGAGATCGTCGACTGGAAAACGGGGAAAAGAAAGACAGGGTGGTGCGGGAGAGAAAGTTTCTCTTCGTTTAACCCTGTTACCGTTGAGTAACAGTACAACCTCTGCGAGAGGCGAGAGCCCGACAATAAAAACCAGACTTTCGGCTCGTAAATTTTCGAAAACGGTGACCCGGTATACTGCGAACTCGTGCGAGTAAAATGTGACGAATCAGAGTCACTTTGACGTCCTTTGAGGGAGTTCCCGAAGTAACGGGGTTCTTCAAGTCGCGAACCGAACACTTTTTCCGATTACGGAGCAGCTGACGAACTTTATCTTGAACCCGGGGTAATTACCATCATTTTGCGTTAACAATGTCGCGTCATTGCAACCGTAACGATTGCTTTTTCAACCATCGAGCGAACATTTTCAACGTTCGACGAGCGTCGCGATAAAATGGAAAAGTAATTCACTCGTTGCGTTACCCGGATTCGTAGAAAACGGGGTTAGTATAGAAACGATAATCGTAGATCGTTAATTTCGGGCCGAGTAATCGTCGATCTTTGAACTACTGTAACTTTGTGAAAAAAAGACGTACAGCGGTGTGTCTGGGCTCGTTTTAAAGGGGAAAGTCTCTACTTTCTTATTCGTGCATTGAATTTTCTGAAATATGGTTTGACACTCGGAGGGTGCGGAAAAATGAAAATGATCCTTTTCTCCGAAATTTTTCCGAATTCAAACGACTCCACGAAGCTTGGTAAATTTTTTTTGCAATTAATTTTATAATGAATTTAAAGGCAGAAATCTCCCCTTTACAACGAGCTATAAAAAGTTAGCGTACGATTTTTTGTCGCTGATTTATCATACATTAAACGAAAACACGATAAACATACAAAAAAGTGCATCTCTCCTTGGTTATTCCAATACCAGCGGTACACTTTTCGTTCAAAGTGCGATAAATCGGCGGGAAAAAATCATACATCAATGTTTCATAGCTCGTTGTAAAGGGAAGACTTCCACCTTCAAATGTATTCTAAAACGAATTCCAAAAAAAATTTACCAGACTCCATGGAGCCGTTTGAATTCGGAAAATTTTGAGAGAAAGACCATCTTCAATCTCCTGTCTCCTTCGAGTATAAAAGCGTATTTCAGAAATTTTCAATCCACATAGAAGAAAGTATAGACTTTCTTCTTTAAAACGAGCCTAGGTTTACTTCTCTACGATTTTTTTTCACAAAATTACAACGGTTCGAATATCGACGATTTTTCGTGCACGAAATGATCGATCCTTCAATTCCGTTGCAAAGTGTAATTGGATTTCGTCCACAAGATCGGGCACGCTGGAATTCTTCTCAAATTGACTGTACCGTTTCGCTTATTGGTGTCTCGTAAACAGTTGCGGTTTTTTTTCATTGCCCGAATAGCAAAATCCAATTACGTGCACCTTCGACTGTGCAGAAGGTGGCACAATAAAAATAATCGCACCTTCCTGGAACGGTTGCAGACAGACCTGCGATCTTTTGTCTCCTCACACGCGCTGGTTCGAGTGTCCTGAAACAGCCCTAATATCTAGCTGAACCCTAATCGCGGCGCGAAATGTTCTCGTGCAATGTTCCGTTGCATTTGCAAGAGCGATCCGTGTTGCACTCTTGTGCACATAACGTATATATATATATATATATATATATATATATATATATATATATATATATATATATATATATGTATGTGTGTGTGTGTATATAGAATAGATACTTATTTAAAATATAAAGTCGACGATAAGAGAATCACGAACTTATCTTCAATTTTTTATTTATATACACGTATGAATAATTAAACTAAAAAGTACGATTCGTAAGATCGTTGAGTTTATTTTCATCAACTGTACCGAAATACTGAGAAAATACAGAATACCATTTGAAAAAATGTCAATTTTTTAAATTCCAGTACAAAAATGATCTTGGAAAAAAAGATGTTACTTTTTGTTCATAAATTATATTCTTCGTCTTGATTTATACTTACCTCTCGAATTTACCGCAATAAATATTTTGCGTGTACATAAAAGTAAATATTTTGTATAAAATTAAGATTGGTGTGTCTCTGTTCGATTCGTCGTCGAGTTGGAAGAGCATTTTCCTTTTTTTCCTTCTGCAAATTGAACGATTGTGTACACGCGATCGAGAGTCAAAGAAAGGATTATGGGAACAATGGCGGCGAGGTTCTCGGTTTTGGCTAAATGTGGAGCGTCCGTGGCTTTGGTCTAGGTACGCTAGGTGTTTATGCTCGAGGGATCGTACCGGCCTGGTTAGAAATGTAGAACGTGGTTAGGGGCTAATCGCGTTATTTATTGCCACGATGAACTGTCACGTCGATTGGTTCGTTCGGTGAATGTTTACGCGCGTTCATATTTATGACGCGAACTCGAGAAAACGGTATGCGGACAAACGAAACGGAAGAACAATGAGTCCCTTCGCAAAGGGGTACACGGGAAGGGGGTGTAAAAGCGTCAGATCCGACGACTTTTCCCTCAAAGAACAAATATATCGGGCGAGCAATTATTTATTGCGTTTTACGTCTAATTCCTGGACAATAGTAAACAGCTTGAGAAACTGTAAGAACGAGTACGCTTTATTGTTGCCAAAAGTCGAGGAATTTGCACTTGAAATATCATCGAGAGACGTTTAGTCCTTGAACGCGTTAATGACGCAGTAGGAATTAACTCGTCAACGATTTGTGTGCTTTTATAGTGTTTCTAATATGATTAATGTTATTCGAAAGTTTGCAAGAGTAGGGATCTTTATGCGACAATTGTTTCAAGAAAGTATTCGAATAGCATTCAAATGGTATTTACAGAGTCAAGTATTCGAGTAGGATTTAAATAGTTAAGTACTCGAATAGTATTCGGATAGGATTTAAATAGTTAAGTATTCCAATAGGATTTAAATAGTGGAGTATTCGAATAGTATTTGAATAGGATTTAAATAGTTAAGTATTCGAATAGGATTTAAATAGTTAAGTATTCCAATAGGATTTAAACAGTGGAGTATTTGAATAGTATTGGAATAGGATTTGAATAGTTAAGTATTCTAATAGGATTTAAATAGCGGAGTATTCGAATAGGATTTAAATAGTTAAGAATTCCAATAGAATTTAAATAACGGAGTATTCGAATAGTATTTGAATAGAATTTAAATAGTTAAGTATTTTAATAGGATTTAAACAGTGGAGTATTTGAATAGTATTGGAATAGGATTTGAATAGTTAAGTATTCTAATAGGATTTAAATAACGGAGTATTCGAATAGTATTCGAATAGGATTTAAATAGTTAAATATGCCAATAGGATTTAAATAGCGGAGTATTCGTATAGTAGTCGAATAGGATTTAAATAGTTAAATATTCCAATAGCATTTAAATACCGGAGTATTCGAATAGTATTCGAATAGTATCTAAATAGTCAACTATTCGAATAGATTTAAATAGCGGAGTACTCAAATACTATTCAGCTAGTAAACCACTCGAATAGTACTCAATTGACAAAGTGCTCCAATAGTATTGCAATAATCAACTATTTAAATTATATTCAAATAATCGAGTACTCGAATAAAATTCTTGGCTATTTCACCGTAACCATTCGAATATTCGAGCCCAAAATTTCGCCAACCAATCCCGAAGTCCTACTCAACATCGTTTAACCGTAAAAAAATTCAACGATCACTCGGCTAGTATTCGGTTGTATAATATCTACTTTTATAATCTATTCACAATCGAACCAACGATAAGATTTCAACACAAGTCGAGTTTATTCACAAATAAAGCACAACGTGTACAAAACAGCCACCTTCGAGTCGAAAACGGCGAGTGATTTGTTTTTTTTTTTTGTCAATATCAGCGAGAAGTAAGGTCAACGAAGGGTTAGATTAGCGTGTCTTTCCACAGTGACAAGAAACGAAGGAACAGTTAGAAATCCTCGAATTTCTCGTCCGTGGTCTTTTGCCCTTCTTTTTCCTCTCTGTCGCGCTCACGGCCCGAGGAGTTTAACTGTAAAAGCGTCGTAAACACGGTGGAACGCGTAGAGTGGTTCCGTTCGTTGGAAAAGGAGATTAGAGGGAAAGGGTTGAAGGGGGTGGGGGTTTTTTGATGAAGTTTTCACGGTTTCGAGATTTTTTCCTCCTTCCCCCCGTCCCTGAACGGGGAAAGGGTTGAAGGACAATTTACAGTGTTCCCTGCGTACCTGTTCGTCGAGACGTTCGCCTCGAGAACCCTTTCACAACACGCTTTGCATGTTTCTCGTAAAATTTTGGCGAACGTCGCCAAGTTTACGATTTTCTACGTACTTTCTCGTTCGTTCCTCCCTCTCCTTTATCGTTTTTGTTCCCGTGAAATACTTGGAAAGTAAATCCGACGAACGGGGAAACCTCGGGACTTTTTCATCTATTTCTCGTCAATTTTCTTGCCGGACTAATGGTGTTTCGTTGGATGTTTTTCCGCGGTTCGAGAAAGGGTGCGATCCGTCCGAATGGATAGAAAGCAGGCCGTGTTGGAAAGACGGAAGTGGGAAAAGGGGTGCGCACGCGTATCGACGAGGTTTTCGTTGTCTCTTCAACCGGAGACAGAAATCGCCGACGCTAATTAGAGGGTCTTCCCGTATTTTTAAACTCCCTGTTTCGGAGCGAAACGGGACCGATTCGGTGGCGACCAGGATGGAAAAACGAAAATTCGAGGCTTCGTAATAGACGAGTTTCTTAATCCTTTACTCGTCGAGAGTGTATCTACGTTTATGTCACGGATAAAAGGGACCATATGACTTTCAACTTCTCAATGAGATGTTTCATGTAGATTGTTGAAAATTACTGATTTGATTTTTATAATTATACATATTTATCGAGAGTGTATCTACGTTCATGTTATGCATAAAAGGGACCATATGACTTTCAACTTCTCAATGAGACGTTTCATGTAGATTGTTGAAAATTACTGATTTGATTTTTACAATTATACATATTTATCGAGAGTGTATCTACGTTCATGTTATGCATAAAAGGGACCATATGACTTTCAACTTCTCAATGAGACGTTTCATGTAGATTGTTGAAAATTACTGATTTGATTTTTACAATTATACATATTTATCGAGAGTGTATCTACGTTCATGTTATGCATAAAAGGGACCATATGACTTTCAACTTCTCAATGAGATGTTTCATGTAGATTGTTGAAAATTACTGATTCGATTTTTACAATTATACATATTTATCGAGAGTGTATCTACGTCCATGTTACGAATAAAAGAGACCATATTAGTGGTTGATAAAAGACTTTCAACTTCTCAACGAGACGTTCTATGTAGATTATTAAAAATTACCGATTCAATTTTTACAATTATCCATATTTATCGAGAGTGTATCTATGTCCATGTCACACATAAAAGAGACCATACCGGTGGTTGATGAGAGACTTTCAACTTCTCAACGAGACGTTCCACATAGATTGTTAAAAATTACGGATTTAATTATTACAATTATCCATATTTATCGAGAGTGTATCTACGTCCATGTCATGGATAACAGAGACCATATTAGTAGTTGATGAAAGATTTTCACCTCCATGAAATGTGCGACGTAGATTGTTAAAAATTATCAATTCAATTTTTACAATTATCCATATTTATCGAGAGTGAATCTGTGTCCATGTCACGCATAAAAGAGACCATAATAGTGGTTGATGAAAGATTTTCACCTCCACGAAATGTTCGACGTAGATTGTTAAAAATTACCGATTCCATTTTTACAATTATTCATATTTATCGATTATCGTCATCATTTATCTTAATCTGTATTTTATTCGGTTGTTCGGAAAGTCATTTCGTTTTCCAAAATGGAGAATATATAATTTAATAGAATATTTATACACTTTAAAAAAATTGTGTTTCATTTTCACCAAAAAAAAAAATGAAATGACTTTCCAAACAACCTAATATTTTATTTTATATTTATTCAGAAGCAGTCGCGAGTAATTCGAACTTATGTATGGTACAAAAATTATACAAACTTCGGTATTAATGACTCAAATCAACGTATCCAAATGATTAGATTTAGAAAAAGAGTATAAGAAGGTGAACATCGATTTTTCGAACACTTTGTATTAAAATATCGCCTTGAAATTAGTTATAGGAACCTTTGTGTTCTATTGTTCTCCTAATTTTTCATTTTCGAGTTGACATTTGACGTAGATTATTAAAAATTACCGATTCAATTTTACAATTACCCATACTTATCGTACTATCCATATTTAATAATTTAAACTTTTGTATCTTACGTAAACTTTACATCGGTATTAATGCCTCAGAACCTTCTATTCAAAATCCTACATCAAAGTAAAAAGTGTATTAACTCAAACATCGATTTCCCTTCACGCGAAAATAACCCCGTGAAATTAATTATACGAACCTTTGTGTCCTATTGTTCTCCAAACTTCTTTTAATTTTCGAATTGGCATTCGACGTAGATTGTTAAAAATTACTCAAATTTACAATTACCTATATTTATCATACTACCCATAATTAGTAATTAAAACTTCCGTACTTTACATATGTAAATTTACACATATAAACTTTACAAGCTTCGTTATTAATACCTTAGAACCTCCCCTTCAAAAATCTACATCAAAGAAAAAAAGTCTATTGACTCAAACATCGATTTCCCTCTATGCGAAAATACCTCTTAAACTTAATTAAAAAAATTTTCAAATCCTATTGGTCTTCACACGTTTTCAAAGTGACATTCTATGTAGATTATTAAAAATTACCGACTCAATTTCACAATTGCGTCTACTTATCATACTACCCATAGTATTTAACAATTAAAACTTCCGAATCTTACACATATAAACTTACAAACATAAACTTCACAAGCTACATTATAAATACTCAAAATCTCCCCCTCAAAACCCTACATCAAAGAAAAAAAGTGTATCACTCCAAACATCGATTTCCCTCCACGTGAAAATACCCTCTGAAACAAAAACTGTAAAAAGTAAATAATATATTAACTCAAACATCGATTTCCCTCTACGCGAAATTACCCTCTGAAACAAAAACTATAAAAACTAAAGAATCTATTAACTCAAACATCGATTTCCCTCTACGCGAAATTACCCTCTGAAACAAAAACTATAAAAACTAAAGAATCTATTAACTCCAACATCGATTTCCCTCTACGCGAAACACCCCACCCTCAAAAAAATTCCCAATACTTCCACTCCCAACAATTCCCTAAACGTTCCAATTTCGAAGCGAAAGACTCGCGACGTACGCACGAGCGCGCGACGAGCAACCGGCTACGAACGCTGGTCACGGAGTGGGGGTTATAAAAACCATCCCCGCGAGGAAAGGGTTGGAAGCGCAAGGGGTGAAGCTCCAAGTTCCCCGCCGAAACCTGGTCGCCGAGTCACGGTCGCGTGGTGGGGGTACGCGCGAGGGTATTCCGCAAAAAGTCCGCAGAACCGTATTAGAATCCGCAGGAGGTATCGCAGCGCTACGCGCGAACCGTACGGGAGGGGGGTGGGGTTATATTCAAAAACGTCTATGAATCCGTGGAAGGGCCGCTCCGATTGGACAGGCGGGCGAGACCGTATGGAGAGGGTAGCTGCCCCCTCGGCACGATCCACAAATAAGCCGGTATTCCACTTTGGGACTTAGGACGTCGTCAGTCGACCTCGGGCATTCACACGGTACTCGAGTCCGGGCGCGTCACGAGGGATACGCGTTGTTTCCACGTTCGTTCGTTCGTTCGAAGCTTGTGCAACACTGTACCACTCGATATCACGGATACGCGGCCGATCGGTGTGAGAAGAAACAGTGCGAGGAACCGGCACGCGTCCGACCACGCTGTTGGAGTCTATTGGACATTTGTACGAGGTTCGTCCAGACACTACGGAGTTACACAGATCGTCCCTCGAGTGATGTTCGTGACACGAGAGTTTACACCGATAGAATTGCGTATCCACGGTTAGTAACACGCACGAGCCGCGTATCGGTGATCACGCGCCACGGCAAATTCGTAATTGTTTCGGTGGCGGTATCGTTGGATTTCTTATCGGTGGAATCGGGTGGTCGTGACACGTGGTCGCCGCGGGACGATTTTTTCTTTCTTTTTTTTTTTCTTTTCTTCTTCTTCTCTTCGCGATCGAACGAAACGACGATCGTCGAACGACGAGGTGTTCGAAACGGTTCGAGGCAATTTTTTTCTTCTTCTTTTTTTCTTTTTCTTTTTTTTTCGACCCGCTTCCCTATCGATATGGTTTTTTTCGCGTCGCTCGTTTGTCACGCGGTTAAAACAACGTCGCGGCTCGCTCCCGTGTCACGACACGTCACGGTTTCCCGTGTTCCTTCGCGAGGTCCCTTTCCAGAGAGAATTCGTGGACTGTTAGAGAGGTATGTACAAGGTGTGCGAACACGCGCGCGCGCGCGCACGGTTCTCGAAATTGGCCGTTGTTTAGTTTCGCGTGGTTTCGAAAAGCCTCGATACGGCAATGACATCGCGGGACGACTGTCGGGGGAGAAACAAACATCGTGGAAATTTCAATATGTCGTCCGGGATGTCGTGAAACGATCACTCGGGAATTACGCGAACCGATTTTCCCGGCTGGTTGCGTTTCGTTGGTGCTTTCCACGATGGTTCTTTTCGTCTCGAGATTTATTAATTTTTCCAATTGTTCGTTTGGTTCATGCTTTTCACGATGGTTCTTCATCTCGAGATCGATCATTTTCCCAATGGTTCGTTTTCTCTAGGATTTTCGTTTCTATTTCTTCCGTTTGGAACAATTTACTCTTCCCTTTCGTACGCGTTGATTTACGCTCTTCTGGTAGACGGTTGTGAATGAATAAATAAATTTTGCGGAGATGTAATATATTTTCGTGTGTATGGATATAAATGAATTAATAAATATCGTGGAATCTTCTCACTTGTATTGATATAAACGATTAAACAAATATCATGAAACCTTCTCGCGTATCTAGATATAAATAATTAAATAAATATCGTGAAAACTTCTCGCGTATCTGGATATAAATGAATAAATAAATATCGTGGAACCTTCTCGCATATGGATATAAACAATTAAATAAATATCGTGGAATTTTCTCTCGTATATGGATATAAATAATTAAATAAATATCGTGGAACCTTCTCACGTATCTGGATATAAATAAATAAATAAATATCGTGGAACCTTCTCGCATATGGATATAAACAATTACATAAATATCATAGAACTTTCTCGCGTATATAGATATAAATGAATAAATAAATATCGTGAAACCTTCTCACGTATCTAGATATAAAGAATTAAATAAATATCGTGAAACCTTCTCACATGTATGGATATAAAGAATTAAATAAATATCGTGAAACCTTCTCACATGTATGGATATAAACGAATAAACAAATACCGTGAAATCTTCTCGCATGTATGGATATAAACGATTAAATAAATATGGTAAAACCTTCTCGCATCTGAATACAAACGATAAAATAAATATCGTGGAAATCTTCTCGCGTCGAATTTCGATGTTTCGAAATCAAAATTGTTCCGTAGTTGTTCGTGGGTAATTGGTCCCGATCACGCTGAAATAAATTTGAAACGTTGTTCGCGTTTCACCGGAAATTTTTGCTCCGTAGGAAGTTTGGTCACGTGACATTGACCTCTGATACCAGCTGAAATGTTGCTCTCGCGTAAACGTAAGAAAATTCTAGCCGATAGTGGAAACACGTGTAATCGTCGAACGTAATGCAAAAATCGGCCGCACGATTCAACGTAATTAATATCGTTAAATCGTTAATTTAATCGACAGGTGGTTATACGATTGTTATAGTTCTCGCGGACCACGTGGTGGAGTATAATAATCGGGTTCTCGTTTCATCCCCCGAGCGCGTGAACCTCGTTGCCGGAGCACGTACAATGAAATTTAACAAAACGGTGAAAAATTACGGGAATTGTTAATTTCGTTCGGGAGTTGTAACAACGATTTTGTATTTGTATTTGTATTCAACGAGCACGTGTAGCCACTGGTATTCAAAGACAATCGTAGTAGATTCCATGGATCAGTGTTTCTCAAACTTCTCTTATCCTCGTGGACGAAGGATCCTTTAAAATAAATTAGAATTTTTATTTTAGAAAAACCTTGTGTTCAAAAGTATCGATTCGATTTAAACAGTTCCTCGTATCGTAATTTAACCGTCTTGTAAATTACGCAAAATTATGAAAGAATACGCAACAATTGAGACTCGTTTAATACTATTTAACAATCAAGTAATTCCTTTTACCAAACAGTACCAAGAAGTCCTCCTTACTTGAATACTTCATCGCAACGTTACATTTCACAAAAGATACTTCTACGTTCGCGAGCAAAATACAAAATTAACAAAAGTATAGAAACAATTGGATCAATCATTTAGAAGAATATTGAACTTGTGAATTAACTCGGCCATGTTTTCATCCGCGAAAGTTTCCCCATGTATTTCATTTACATAATAAATAATTTTATTTTTATTCCACTGGTGAACCCCTTCGCGAACCCTTTCAGTTACCTTAACGAAATATAGAATTTTGTTCGTTCTCCTCGACTCCTCGTCAACCCCTCGGGGGTCGGTTCACGGTTTGAGAGACACTGTTAGATCGTTACGCAATCGTAGAACGATAATCGCGTATCTTGACGCGTCTCGTTCAATTCTGTCGTTCCGTGTTCGCGTAGCGATCGATCGTTCTTGTTCCGATACGCGCGTCCGCCGTTTTCCAATTTCCCGTAACCCTAATTGCGTCGTGACTTTTTCCCGCGCAGCGGCGAGGAATCGTTCTCGGTACGTGTGTGCCTCTTGGCATCGTCCCTACCCCCCTCTCGTCCCTTAGCCACGCGGCTTTTCTATTTACTGTTGTGATTGTGCTCGGAATTTCGAAAGACTTGGCTTCCTTCGACCTTTGCCAAAGTCTTTTTCTCCCTCTACGGCCAAAGACGCGAGAAGGAGGGTTCGCTTTAATCGACTCTGGAATGCGAGAACTGTTCCTGCCGGAACCATTTCGCGCGAATTCTCGAAACTCGACGTCTCTCGAAAATTCACGACGAATTTCGCGCGCCGGTTTACGTTCCTCCTTTGTGTACACGGCCTCGACTCGAGTTTCTTTTTCACGTAGAACGGGGAAATTTCATTGGAAAAATTACGATTCTTCTCCAATCGTCACAAGAGTGAGTAAAGGGGATTGGGGTATAATTACATGTATGGTATTCTCTCGTCGAGTCTCATTTTCGTTAACATCTTTTCTCATCGGTTATTTTCTTTCTTTTCTTTTATCTCGCTTTCTTTCTTTTGTTAGGTCAGTTTGTCTCGCGGTTAGTTTTTCTCTGTTTCCACGTTATGCTTCTTTCTTTCGCTCGTTAACTCTTGCGTTGTCTCGTTACATTTTTGGCTTTTTTACGTTTGGTTGCATCGTGTATTTCTTTGTTTTTGTCATGTCTTTTTCTTGTCAAGTCTTTCTCTTTTTCTTGTCAAGCTTCTCTCTTTTTCTTGTCAAGCTTCTCTCTTTTTCTTGTCAAGCTTCTCTATTTTTCTTGTCAAGTTTCCTTCTTTTTCTTCTCAAGTCTCTTTATTTTTTGTCAAGTGTCTTTCTTTCTTGTCAAGTCTCTATTCTTTTCATCAATTATTTTTCTCTTTTGTCAAGTTTCTCTCTTTCTCTCGTTAAGTCTTTCTTTCTTTTTCATCAAGTTAACTCTTTCGTTGACTTGTCAACTCTCTCTCTTCCTCTCGTTAAGTTTCTCTCTTTTTTCTATCAGGTATTTCTGTTCTTTGTCAAGTCACTCGTTTTCTTGTCAAGTTTCTTTCTCTTTCTCGTCAAGTTTCTTCCTTTTTCTGATCAAGTCTCTCTCTTTTTCTTGCCAAGTCTCTTCCTTTCTTGTCAAGTCTCTTTTTCTCGTCAAGTCTCCCTATTTTTTCATCAAGTATTTTTCTCTCCCTCTCTCATCAAGTCTTTCTCTCTTTTCCATCGAGTTAACTCTCTCATTGTCTTGCCAACACACTCTCTCTCTTTCACGTGTCAAGTCTCTCTCTTTCTTTGATCAAACCTTTCTCTTTTTCACTTTCTTTCTTCTTTAAAATCTTTCCCCCTCGTTAAACGAAGAAATTGAATTCGACAATATTGAAATTTTTGTCAAAAGTGAACCATGAATAATTTAGCTGGATAGAAAGTTACATCTCCCATCTATCAAATAATTCTGGTATTTTTCGTCAAGTTTCTTTTTGTCTCTCGCATTGAACAAAGAAATTGAATTCGACAAAATTGAAATTTTTGCCAAAATCGATCCATGAATAAGTTATCCAAGTAGATAATTGCATATCTCTTCTGTCAAGTAACTCTGCCCTTCGTTAAGTATCTTTTTTATCAAATTTCTCTCTGTCTTCCCTATCGAACGACAAAATCCATTTTGAAAAATTGAAATTTTCGCCAGAAGTGAACCATAAGTAAATTATGGTTAATAATCTCTCCCTTGTTAAGTATCTTTTTCGCCAAGTTTCTCTCTCTCTCTCTCTCTCTCTCTCTCTCTCTCTCTCTCTCTCTCCCCCATTAGACGAAGAAAACGAATTCGAGAAAATTATAATTTTTACCAAAACTGAATTACAAGTAATTGGAAGACCATAAGTAATTTACAAATAAATTAAATGGATAGATAGTTGTGTCTTTCTCCTGTTGAGTAACCCACTCTCTCGTTAAGTCCTTTTTACATTAAATTTCTCTCTTTCCCATCAAACGAAGAAATTAAATTCGACAAAATTAAAATTTCCACCAAAACTGAACCACAAGTAATTAGAAGACCATAAGTAATTTACAAATAAATTAAATGAATAGATAGTTGCGTCTTTCTCCTGTCGAGTAACCCAGTCCCTCGTTAAGTCCCTTTTTCATTAAATTTCTCTCTCTCTCCCATCAAACGAAGAAATCGAATTCGACAAAATTAAAATTTCCACCAAAACTGAACTACAAATAATTAGAAGACCATAAGTAATTTAAAAATAAATTAGATAGTTGCGTCTCTCTCCTGTCGAGTAACCCAGTTCCTCGTTAAGTCCCTTTTACATTAAATTTCTCTCTTTCCCATCAAACGAAGAAATTAAATTCGACAAAATTAAAATTTCCACCAAAACTGAACCATAAGTAATTAGAAGCCTATAAATAATTTACAAGTAAATTATATGGAAAAATAGTTGCGTCTCTCTCCTGTCGAGTAACCCAGTCCCTTTTTCATTAAATTTCTCTCTCTCTCTCATCAAACGAAGAAATCGAATTCGACAAAATTAAAATTTCCACCAAAACCGAACCACAAGTAATTAGAAGCCTATAAATAATTTACAAGTAAATAAACTACATAGACAATTGCGTCTCTCTCCTGTCGAGTAACCCAGTCCCTCGTCAAGTCTCTTTTACATTAAATTTCTCTCTCTCTCATCGAACGAAGAAATCGAATACGAGGAATGTAAATTTTCGACAAAACCGAGTTACGAATAAATTAACGAGGAAGATAATTGCGTCTCGGATAATTGACCGAGGCTTCCAGCGGGGAAGCCTCCTTCGTTCCCTGCAAGGGTTGTTTTGTTTTCATCCCGGTTCCTTCCCGGCACCGCTGGCAGAACAGACAGAAAGACGCTACAACGTCTCGCTGCTTTGAATTTTATTTATGGCCGTCGTCTCACGGGGACACAATGAGATTTTCTCCCAGAAGTCAAAGAACGGAATCTCCCAACCCGGTCTGTCGTCGACGTGGTTCGAAAGTGTGCTCCACTTGAATAAATGAGCTGGTCGAGGGGGGGTGGGGGGGTGTTGTAGGGGGATAGCGAAGGAAGGACCTTAACCCTGGAACCGTTTTCTACCTTCGACCTGGGAAATCGCGAAACGACTCTCCCGTAACAGAAGGATGCCCTTTTGCGCTTTCCTTACCGAATTGTGCTCGCAAATCTCTGTGACATGTATCGCCAAGCCGTCTATCCAGTTAATTAATTAACGTATTTGGCTCTCGTCACCGTTTCCATGTAATCTGTACACGTGTCCAAATTACATTACATAGACATTGTTATTTTCTATACATTTTGTACTGTCCATGTTTTATCTGCTTTCGTCGTCACTGTACCTTTTTTAAGTGTATTTCGTGTAATATTATTTTTCATAGTATCTTTTTTAAGTATATTTTGTATAATATTATTTTTTCACAGTACTTTCTTTAAGTATATTTTGTGTAATATTATTTCTTCACAGTACTTTCTTTAAGTATATTTTGTGTAAGATTATTTTTTCACAGTACCTTTTTCAAGTATATTTTGTGTAATATTATTTTTCACAGTATCTTTTTTGAGTATATTTTGTGTAATATTATTCTTTCATAGTACCTTCTTCAAGTATATTTTGTGTAATATTATTTTCTCACAGTACTTTCTTTAAGTACATTTTGTGCAATATTATTTTTGCACAGTACCTTTTTCAAGTATATTTTGTATAATATTATTTTTTCACACTGCTTTCTTTAAGTATACTTTGTGTAATATTATTTTTTCACACTACCTTTTTCAAGTATATTTTGTGCAATATCATTATTTATACTCCGACAATAATATCATAATTTTCTCTTAAATTTGTCTTTGTATAAAGAACAATATCAAACACAGTGGACGATAGTCGTGCTCGTTGTAAGTCCTTCTTGCAAAATTATATAAGCTTCTCGTGAATAAGTGTCTTCTAGTTAAAATAAATATATCGCCGAGTATATACAACCTTACGCTTGTTAAATATTCAGAATTGTAATTACTTCAAACGACTCTAGAATTTAATCAAGAGTAAACGTGGTTATCAAAGAATCGAGAATTCGATTTCGATGAAATGAAATTTTCTTGAATGATTCCACGACGTCGACCGAAACACTTTCGTTGTTTGTTGCTCCGGTCGAATAAATTAGCTCGACCATTCGTACGTCGGTAAGATTTGTTCTTGCAGGGCGTTCAAGGCGAAAGGACGTCGAGGGCAATAGGCAAACATTGTGGAACGATTTTACCAGGAATTTACTTTAGAATGTGCCTTCGAGCAGGCATGGACTGTTTGTCGAAGTCGTTGGTACCCTTCTTCGCGGAAATTTGCACAAATGCCAACCCTTTCCGTCCTCATTGTGAGAAAGCTTTTCACCTGTTTCTTTATGCTATTCAAATTTCGCGACCAACTTTTTCCATCTGCCTCCACTCGCCCGTTACAATAATTTACGATTTACTTTTGTAACCGTTTGCGACTTATTCGCTCGATGGTCGAAACTGTTATTGGAAATTTCCTATCGCACTCGAATCGAAGAACAACGTCGACTGTACTACGAATCACAAAATAAACGATATCTTATTTACGCTCGCTTTCGCGACAAAAGTGTGTATCGCAAGAAATATTGGAAATTAAATTTGGAAAGTTTCTTCTCTTATAAAAATTTTCGATACAATCGATGGTAACCGAGATATCGATCCGAAAAGCTATGCTTTCGATACCCTGTGCGAGGGTGACTAACAACTGAGTGTTTATTTCTACCAGAGAATTAAAAATAAAGTGCAATATCGTCCGAATAATATTTTAATCGAACAATATTGTTTGTGGAATTATAAATCTTCATTTTGAAGTTTTGCATTTCAGTACACTGTACAGAATTATATTCTACTACTAAAAAAACAAGAATATGAAACTTCTATACATTTACACGACTTTTAATATTTCAAAAAACGAAGAAAGGAAACAATTTGCAATTTCTTTGTTAAAAGCTATCCAAAACTTGTGTTATTCATTAATTCCGTTCGAGTTGGTTTCCATTTGAATTTCTACGATAAGAAAATCTCGAAGGTTGTTCTCCATCGTTGGACAATAATATTTTATTTATTTTGCGGCGAACAGAGTGACAAGATGCGAGGGAACTGGGACACGGCGGAGCCTCTGGTACACGCGCCGAATCAGCAACGGCAGCAACAGCAACAAACCATCGTCGAGGAGCAACGCCACCCCCTCCATTCGCCAACCACGCCCGCTTGGGGTATCGCCGATAGAATCGTGGTGAGTAATCGCTTCAACCCCTCTCCGATCGAATCTCCACTCGTTTTCTCCCCCCTTTCCCTTACTCTCTCATTTTCTCTCTTTCTCTTTTGCTAGCTCGTTTTCTCTCTCTCTCTTTCTCTCTTGTTAGTTCGTTCTCTCTTTCTCTCTCTTTTGCTAGCTCGTTTAACTTATTCACCCCTCTCGTTCCGTTTGCATCTCACCCTCGTCCACCCTTCGTGATCTCGTCGTCTCTTTTTCATCCCCCTCGATCGGTAGACCTCTCACTTCCTCTCATCCGTCCCCTTCCGCGATCGACAAAATGTCGTTTCATTCCCGGTTCGATGGACCTGAAGCTTCTCTCCATAGGCTCGCTGGAAGAAAATTCGTTCTTTGTCTTCCAGCGATCCGACAGTTTTCGTTTCGGAGCCATTAAGGGGTTTGCGAAAAAGGCGACCGGCTGGAATGAAATAGGAAAATTTCTGCCCAGTAATTCCCGGATCGTCAGAAACAGTAGAAATATTATTCGAAACGTTCTTCGGTATCTTTGGTAGCTTGAGAGTTAGTCGGATGAAAATAAAATGGGTGACATCGATTTAAGGGGTGGTTTCTCTCTTTGAGAGATACATTTCTCGTTAAAATTAAGCTTTCGGTAAAATCGGTGTTTGACAGTCCAGTGGAAGAGAAAGATTTTTATAGAGCTTCAGAGATGGTAGAAATTTTAATTCGAAACTTTAGTAACTTGAGAGTTATCCAGAGACAAGTAAAATGGGTGACATCGATTAAAGAAGTTTCTTTCCTTGAAAGATAAATTTCGCGTTAAAATTAAGCTTTCGTCAAAATCGGTGTTTGACAGTCCAGTGGAAGAGGAAAATTTTTACAAAACTCCAAAGATGGTAGAAATTTTATTCGAAACATTGGTAACTTAAGAGGTATCCAGAGACAAATAAAATGGATGATATCGATTAAAGAAGTTTCTCTCTTTGAAAGATACATTTCGCGTTAAAATCAAGCTTTCGTTAAAATCAGTGTTTGATAGTCCAGTGAAAGAGACAGATTTCTATAGAATTCTAGAGATGGTAGAAATTTTCTTCGAAACATTCTTTGGTAACTTAAGTAACTTAAGAGTTATCCAGAAACAAGTAAAATGGGTGACATCTATTAAAGAAGTTTCTCTCCTTGAAAGATAAATTTCTCGTTAAAATCGGTGTTTAACAGTTCAGTGGAAGAAGAAAATTTCTACAAAGCTCTAGAGATGGTAGAAATTTTAATTCGAATCTTTAGTAATTTAAGAGTTATCTAGACACAAATAAAATGGGTGACATTGATGTAAGGGGTAGTTTCTTCTTTCGATCCACACGGTTCTAAGTTTCTGTTAAAATCGGTGTTTGACAATCCATTGAAAGAGAAAGATTTCTACAGAACTCTAGAGATGGTAAAAATTTTATTCTAAACATTCTTCGATACCTTTAGTAACTTATGAGTTATCCAGACACAAATAAAATGGATAACATCCATCTAAGAGATTATTTCTTCTTTCGATCCACACGGTTCTAAGTTTTCGTTAAAATGGATGTTCGACGGTTCGGTAAAAGAGAAAAATTAGATTCATAATTGCTGTAGTATCTTAAAGAAGCTCTCCCTTTTGAAAGCTACTTCGGTTCATTCAACGAAAAACGATCTAAACCGTGGTTTTATTTGCAATCTGACCGATATTCTTTCGCAGAAGGAGGAATCGAACGAGGACAAGAACAACGATTCAGGCGTGTCGCCCGATCACTATACCAGCAACTCTGTCTCACCAAGGAGCAGAAGATCCTCGTCCACTGCGAACTGCAGTCTGTCGCCGGGAAGCGCCACCTCGCAAGACTCGAACAACATGCAGTGCAGCACGTTCGACTACAGCCCGCAGCGGATATTCAAGAACTGTGGCGGTTTACCGCTGGATTACGCGAGACATCATTCGATGGACGACCACCGTACGGAACAGGCGATGAACGTTGTTTCCAGCACGGTGAAACCGTCCAGCGAAGATGTCGAGCTCGGTCAGGATGTCTTGCAATGTCCGATCTGCGCGTTCACCTCGATGAATAGGTAACGATCGTACTTGGTCTTACACGGGTCTTTTTTGACCCATCACCATCTCTACAACACATTTTTTTTAATAATTATAGCTACTGTAATTGGGATCTGAAGGTAAAGATCGTTCTGGATCTTCTACGGGTCTTTCTTGACCCATCACCATCTCTGCAATACAATTTTTTTTATAATTGAAGCTACTGTAATATACACAACTGCTTCGATATTATATAAGCTCCTTGTGTACAGGGTCTTTGTGTAGATACAGTTTTCTCGTTATGCAATTGGGATCTGAAGGTAAAGATCGTTCTGGATCTTCCATGGGTCTTTCTTGACCCATCACCATCTCTACAATACAATTTTTTTTATAATTGAAGCTACTGTAATATACACAACTGCTTCGATATTATATAAGCTCCTTGTGTACAGGGTCTTTGTGTAGACACAGTTTTCTCATTATGCAATTGGGATCTTATTTGACATAATGCATAAGACTTCTTATAAGACACATCTGTACAAAACTAATAGGTTGTTCGGAAAGTCGTTTCATTATTTTTTTGGAGAAAATAAAACACGATTTTTTTAGAGCGTATAAACATTTTATTAAATTATATATTCTCCGATTTGGAAAATGAAATCAGTTTTCGAACAACCTAATATTACTGAAAATGTACTGTTCGTACGCGAGAAGAAGGCTGACGAGTATTTACATCCCCACTCTAGTTGACTGTCTACCAATTGCATCATCATTGTTGCTACTTCTTTATACTGTTACTGAAAATGTACTGTTCGTACGCGGGAAGAAGGCTGACCAGTATTTACATCCCCACTCTAGTTGACTGTCTACCAATTTCATCGTCATCGTTGCCATGGCGGAGAATGGTGACGAAAAGCGACAGTGGCCAATAGAGGAGTTACTAGGGGAGCTGGTAGACTGTGAACAAGAGTGGGGCTGTAGACACTCGTTAGCTTTCTTCTTGCAGAGAAAGAGAGTATGCGAGTGGGAACCATGGGGTGTATAGAGTTCAGTTTTGAGGACGCTTCTACCGTTTAAACTTTAGATTTGCTACACAAAAATCGATCCTGACAGAACAGAAAACTGATCAAGATTCCTGTACGCAAGGGGTCAGTCATCTCTTCGTGTTGCAAAGTTAGAAATTAGAGTAAGAAAATGTTGGGCAGTCGCTTCAACAAAATTTGTTCCATATTAAAAAATTATCCCTCTGTACCATTTAATTACAGCAACATTGAAGTCGACATTTTCGTTACATTCCGAGACAACAACTTGGAACATTTCATTAGGCATACTTTGTGCACAAGACTATCCCTTTACATAGGATTCTTTCCCTATAGAATCAATGTTCCACGTGGAACGTCAACGTACGATATTAACAAACACCAAATAGCTTGTGCAAAACACTCAAACAATGTTCCCTAAATTCGCAGGATAACGTTCACCGAGCACCTGGGTACGCACTGCGCGACGAAATGCGAGATGCCGGACTTCGCGAAGACGATGTTGAGTCAGCTGACCTCGTCCGGGTCCCTGCAGGACGAGAATCGTTCCTCACCGACCCAGGGTGAGCGCTCGGAGCACGAATCCGAGGAAGCCGACGAGCCGGGTGTCCGTGTACCCCGTGTGAACTCTCAGGGCAAGGTGAAGACCTTCAGGTGCAAGCAGTGCAACTTCGTGGCCATCACGAAGCTCGAGTTCTGGGAGCACAGTCGGGGTCACATAAAAGCGGAGAAGCTACTGACCTGTCCGAAGTGTCCGTTCGTCACGGAGTACAAGCATCACCTGGAGTACCATCTGCGCAATCACTTTGGCTCGAAGCCGTTCAAGTGCGACAAATGCTCGTACTCGTGCGTGAACAAATCGATGCTGAACAGCCATCTGAAGTCCCACTCGAACGTGTACCAGTACAGGTGCGCGAATTGCTCGTACGCCACCAAGTACTGTCACTCGTTAAAGCTTCATCTGCGCAAGTACTCCCATCAGCCGGCCATGGTGTTGAACGCTGACGGTTCGCCTAATCCGTTACCGATCATCGACGTCTACGGTACGCGCCGTGGTCCCAAACAGAAGTCGTACACCAAAATGGACGACGAAGTCGTTCAGCAGAACACTACCGTCACGACCAACAACAACAACAACAACAACACTCTACAGACACCTCTCTCCTCGCCTCAGATAATAGCACCTCCCCAGGTGTCCCCCGTCAGTCATCTGATCGCGAATCCCCTGAACGGTTTGAACAGTGTCACCCAGACCCCATCCATGATGACGTTCCCCTACAGCCAGATATTCTCCGGTTTCCCCCTGACCGCGTCGCAGTTCACGGACGACACCATAGCCGTCGAGAATCACGTGAACCAGATCAAAGCCACCGCGTTGTTGGACTACGTGAAGACGATCGACGGCGAGAGGATCAAGCACGAGTTCACCCAAGACGTGACGGTGAGGTGTTTCGATCCTTCGAACGTCGTCACGGGTGACTTCGCGAAGAGCACCGAGACGACGACCGGGTTGTCCGGTCGGGACCAATGTCCCGAGACGAAGGCGATCCCCTTGGACCTCAGCAAGCCGGAGACTGCCCCCAATCAGGGCAGACCGGTGACCAATTCACCGAGAGCGACCGGGACCAGTAGACGCAAGGGTAAAGCGGTGAAGTTGGAACGTAGGGTGCTGGAGGAGGACACGGACGACGAGCTTGAGCAACGACAGGAGGAACCGGAGGAGTTCGAACCACCTGCAGCCAGCAGTCCGGGTTCGCGCGATGAGAAGTGCGCGAATCCTGTCGGTTACGGGGTCGGGAACGAGTTCATCTGTCAGTACTGCGAGATCGCGTTCGGCAACGTGGTGATGTACACGGTTCACATGGGGTACCACGGTTTCAAGGATCCGTACACCTGCAACATGTGCGGCCACCAGTGCACCGACAAGGTGTCCTTCTTCTTGCACATCGCCAGGTCGAAGCACTCGTAGCTCGCGTCGCGGACACGTTCGCTCCGAGCAAGACTCTGGGGGCTTTGACGACGACCCGTAACTCAGATGTCTGCTTCGTTCAGGGTACTCGTTGTTGGTACGATTCGAACGATAGATGTTTAGGGGGGCGGGTCGCGTCGTATGCGAGCGACGTCGACTACGATTCCAAAGGACTTAGGGTTAAGACCGGACGTTCACTAGGATCGACGAGGATCGTTCGTGGAAACGTTCCTCGCGATGTACACCCCCGCGACTACCTCGAAAACACATGTACAAATTAGTACATAGGCGTACGTATGAATTGGTACTACATATAGTATATATACACACACACATATATATATATATATATATAGATTATATTATATTATATTTTCATAGAGATCAAGATTCTTTATGCCGCGTGATTTTCAGGAATCTCGATCGAACGTCCAAAAAACGAGCAGCCTTGCTGGAACGAGAATCGTCCCTTTGGTATGTCCGGGATATCGCGAGTCCGGCCCAGAACCGAGTGAAATGTCTCGCTTTGTATATTTTTTCATTGATCTTCTTTTTATCGAATTTTCTATATATATATAGTATATACATACATACATATATATATATTTATAGTATTCGGTAGAATCGAGTCGAACGACTATTTCACTCGGTTCGAAGGGATGCAGACGATGTAAGGTCGATGAAGAAGACACGGTTCAAGGCTCAAGGGCTCGTGGTACTCTTCGAGAGGAACGTAAAGGTGCGATCGATATAGATCTTCACGATGTGAAAGACACAGATCTTCTCGGTGTGAAATTAACTCTCGTCACTTGCGAGTACACAATATTGGGGAAGAGTCGTGTACACTTTGATGGATCTTCTCAAAGACCTCTGGAATCGAAATTTGGCGATCAGGGTACTCTGTGTACAAAGAAGTATTTCCATATTTTATATTTGCACATCGGAGTAATAGACATTGTTAATAATGAGAGAACAACGTTTATCACAGTCGATATTAAACGAATATCTAAAATTCGTGCTACGGTTGCATCCATGACCTAACTTAAACCTAATCCAGACCTAACCCAGACTTAACCTAGACCTAACCTAGAACCAGATTCGTATACACGTTGATGGATCTTCTCGAAGACCTCTGGAATCGAAATTCGACGATCAAGGTACTCTGTGTATAAAAAAGTATTTCTATATTTTACATTTGCACATCAGAGTAATAGACATTGTTAGTAATCAGAGAACAACGTTTATCACAGTCGATACTAAACCAATATCTAAGATTCATGCTACGGTTGCATCCATCACCTAACCCAGACCTGTCTTTGTTAATGTCACTAGTCTCCTGTCAACCACCTCGAATATTCCCAAACAGATTTTTCTTGTTTCTAATCAATTTACCAAGAAGAGATTCACAATATCGAATGTTCGTAAATGACAAAAGTCAATTTTACACCGAGAGGATCGATCACAGTACCTACAGACCTAACCCAGACTTATCTTTGTAAACGTCACTAGTCTCCTGTCAACCACCTCGAATATTCCCAAACAGATTTTTCTTGTTTCTAATCAATTTACCAAGAAGAAATTCACGATATCGAATGTTCGTAAATGACAAAAGTCAATTTTACACCGAGAGAATCGATCGCAGTACCTACATCGAGTGAACGTCTTTAGTCGAGTACCATAACCTCTTGCAGTCTTCGATCCAGGTTCTTACCACGCTGTACCCACACGAAGTTTCACGTTTCTACCGGGGGAGATTTTTCGTTCCAGGAAACAAACGTTAAGATTATTGCTAGGTTGTAAGTCAACACGTCAATTAGTAGCCGGCGCGAAGTTATTTGTGACGTACGTGGATGAGGGGGTCAGAGAGAGGTGTACGCGAGTGGAGGTATAGTAATCGCCGAGGGGATCGAAGCGGAGCTAGCGAAACAAAATTTTTTTTTTTTTCTCGATTCTAGTCAAAAAAACACCGAGTGGTGGCACGCTGTGAGTGTCGGTTGAGGTTAGGGGTCGTCTCGGTGTGCAATCTAAAGAGAGAGAGAGAGAGAGAGAGAAGCTTGTGACAGTAATTTGCCCTGTGCGCATGCGCGTCCGGTATACTTAGAATTTCATCGTCTCCTCGATGCTCGACGTCTTCCGTTTCCCTTCGATAAAGTCGATTTCCAACGTGAAGCTTCAACTGGTTCTTAACTATCGCGAGTTTTGACGATTTTCATGACTCTGTTTTCTTTTCTTTTTTTTTCCCCTCCCCCTTGTTTCGTTCTTCATACCCCCCGGGAAAATTCAGATTTTTAAGTTAGCCACGAAGCTGATTTTACGCGTAACGCTCGTTTTAGTTCTTTCGTTTTATATATTATTATTTTTCTTTTTCTCTTTTTTTTCCCCCTCGTGTTCAAGCTCCGAACACGTTGACGAGAAGCGACCAAACGTTCGAAATCGACTGCCCCGATGTTTCGTTTCGACACTGTGCAGTCTCCTCGAAGAGCACGTAATTTTGTTCGTTATTATTATTATTAATATTTTTCTTTCTTTTTTTTTTCGCTCT
The DNA here is from genome assembly GCF_051014685.1 of Ptiloglossa arizonensis. Lineage (NCBI taxonomy): Eukaryota > Metazoa > Arthropoda > Insecta > Hymenoptera > Colletidae > Ptiloglossa > Ptiloglossa arizonensis. The sequence continues at coordinate 29,475,189 of NC_135048.1, read as the reverse complement.
CTCCCGTTTCGAGGGAATTTATCTTTGTGTTTCATCTTAAACGCGACGAAGACGTTTTCGATTTATTAAACGACTCGTTTAACGTTGACCACGGGACCGGTGTTCGGTGCACCGTTTTCAGTTTCGTTTTTCAGTTCTTTTTAACAAGGACCATCGTCACGATAACCGGGGCGCTCGATTTTTAAGGGGATCAACGCGTCGAGGGGTTGATTCTCCATTCGTCTTACGGGAGATGGGGAGACGGTAATCGGGGACGGGGGGCATCGTGAGTCATTATACGAGGAGAATATATGCATATATATATATATATAAAATGACTATATATTTTTACTAAATACGAGAGAGATTCTATTCTACCGACCAAAAAAAAAAGAAAAAAAAAAATATGAATTATTCATCCGAGGTTTGATACGGAGGATCACGTTTCTTTTTGTTTCGTTCCCTCGACGAGCCATTTTGTTCGAATATATTCCTCACGAGGCGGTAGGGGTGACGCAAACGTCACGCGTTTGCGTCGAGTGTAACGCACTTAAGACTGAGATGAAAAAGTCTGAGAGTTTCGTTCGTGTACATTGGAAAATCGTTCGGCGGTGCTCGTGGCGCAATACGAAATTTATTCTTTACCGGGCGATTCTTACGTTTCTTTTTTTTTTTTTTTTCTTTCTGGTTCCTTTTCGTTCGTGGATGAAGTGAGACTCGAACGTCATCGACAAAAAACATTTCGTTTCTTTTGGTGCGCCGTGGACAGATATTGCGAACGAGCCGCGTTCGTTACGCGCAACGCGAACGACGAGTCCGTCGGGACGCTCGATTCGTTTACTCGCGTTTGCATCCGACGATCGCGCGAATCGACCAAGAAACCTGGTTCCTAACGTAGCATAGTTTAATTTAAGTAACGTAATGTTTCGACATTCCTCCTTCTATGTATATGTAATCACAAAATACATAAGTTATTTATCTAACCCGATCCGTCTCCATCGATGCAACGTACTCCTTTTTCTTTTTTTTTCCTTTTAGGAGTAAGTAAAACTTTCGAAAGACCACTGTTAAATAATGTGAGATCTTTATTTTCTGAAATCCACGAACCACGGTGTTCTTCACTGTGATTGAATCGACGTAACCGGTCTTCTTTGCAATCCCTGAAATTGAATCTTGCGACGAGAGGGGAGACTCGCGAGAAGTGAACAATTGTATCGATTTAAAATTTCACGAATTTCCAAACCACTATTTCGAGTACAACGACTATATTTTTATAGTAGTAGCTTTTTTTTTATTATTCTTATTTCGAGTTAATATTTACAGAATTTTTATAGTAATAGTTTCTTTTTTATTATTTTTATTTTGAGTTTAATATTTACAGAATTTTTATAATAGTTTTTTTTAATCACTTTTATTTTGAGTTTAATATTTACAGAATTTTTATAGTAATAGTTTCTTTTTTATTATTTTTATTTCGAGTTTAATATTTACAGAATTTTTATAGTAGTATTTTTTTTATTATTTTTATTTCGAGTTCAATATTTACAGAATTTTTATAATAGTTTTTTTTAATCACTTTTATTTTGAGTTTAATATTTACAGAATTTTTATAGTAATAGTTTCTTTTTTATTATTTTTATTTCGAGTTTAATATTTACAGAATTTTTATAATAGTAGTTTTCTTTTTATTATTTTTATTTCAAGTTTAATATTTACAGAATTTTTATAATAGTAGTTTTCTTTTTATTACTTTTATTTCGAGTTCAATATCTACAGAATTTTTATAGTAGTAGTTTTCTTTTTATTACTTTTATTTCGAGTTCAATATCTACAGAATTTTTATAGTAGTAGTCTTCTTTTTACTATTTTTATTTCGAGTTAATATTTACAGAATTTTTATAGTAGTAGTTCTTTTTTTATTATTTTCTAAATTTCTATTATGTTCTAATTTAAAACTAGTCGCGCAAACTTTGAATTATTCTACCGGACTCAACATTGTGAGATTGGAACAAACTTTCCTCAGTACGCGCTCGTATCGATACAATTACTAATCGACTATTCTCGCGATGATGCAATGGCTACGATCTTTCGTTAGCGTCGAATTAAACACGCGGCGATCTAAAGCGCGATATTGATCGTCGAGATACCGGTGGCCGAAGATAAAGTTCGTTTTAAGGTTGTAATGTCATCCGATGAGGAAATGGCCACTGCGTGGACACCGGACCTAGTGGGTCCTATTTATAAAAAGCATGAGACTACCATGAGAGAGGTTAGTTTCTCCATTTGATTGTTTTACTTCAAAAGGAGATAATTATTTCGCGATCACCGCCGAGGAATACTAAAATATCGTGATTAAAACATTCTTCTTTATGAAAAGGAATTGAACGTTGTAGAACTATTGGATTGTTCCGAAAGTCATTTCTTATATTTTCCAAAATGGAGAATATATAATTTAAGGAAATGTTTATATGCTCTAAAAAAATCGTGTTTCATTTTCATCAAAAAAAAAAAAAAAAAAACGAAATGACTTTCCGGACAACCCAATATATAAATGTTAGATTATTTCTATACACCGACACAATGACCGGATCAAGCACAATGGCTATTCTTCGCGTAGGGAATCGTGAAATTTTCCCCATCACTGTACACATTAATGCAAGAGCCAGTTTCGTCGAATAGAGAAAGAAAGAGAATGTGTAATGTTTGGTGATAGAATATTGTCTACGATTCGTATAACGTAGGAAAGTATTGTAACGAAGAAAATAATTGAACAAAATATTTTTATGAAATATTTTATCCAAATAATAAGAAAAATATTTTCATAGTTGTAGATACACTAGTAGAGTAGTGTAGTAGTGCTAGTCACACCTACATTTCAAATGATTTTAAATCTCATTTATTCTCAGATACCTAGTCTACGTGTTAGGTCTAACTTATGTATTGCTACTAGTATTTCTCATTCATTGACTCGCAATGTAGGATCAATTTAAGGGTATGGAAGCAAAGAAGGGAAAGGAAGAAAGCTACTCGAACTAATTAAAATGATTAGATTGAAATGCATAAAAGTTACAATCTTATTATTGCGTTACAAAAGAGATCTATGTTACTCTACGATAACTTTATTCTTATGTCTTAAGATCGCAGCCAATTATCTCGTTATTACTCGCAACGGACGATAATCGGCCGAGCAATCACATTATGGTAAAAATGAGACAAAATTGGGAGAGACGTGTCCTAAGGGGGAAAGGGGCGTGTCATAAAGGGGAGGGGGTGTGTCCTGACGGGGTAGGGAACGTGTCCTAATGGGAGCGGGGTGTGTCTTAGCGGGAGGAGGCGTGCCCTAAAGAGGAGGAGCGTGTCTTAAGGAGGCGTTCCTAACGAGGAAGAGAGCGTGTACTAAAGGGGGTTGGGCGTGTCCGAAAAGGGGAAGGGGTGTGTCCAAAAGGAGGCGTGTCCGAATCTATACCTCCTTCGGTTTCAGCGCGCGAAAAAATCGATGAGGTAACATAGACATCTTTTGTAACACAATAATAGGAATGTAACTTTCAAGCATTTCAATCTATTCATTTTAAGTAATTCACGCAGCTTCCTTTCCTTCCCTTCTTTGCTTCCATCCCCTTTAGTTGATCCTACCTTGTGAGTTCATGAATTGGATATAACAGATCCAAGTAGTATTCAATCATTCCTCTCTTTGAAAATAAAATACACATGTTACACGGAATAGAGTTCTGAGAATAAATAAGGCTTTCCACCAAAAATTTTACGCGAAAAATTTATTCTGAGTACTATTCACAATGTTAGTCAATCAATGCTCAACTTTGATTATTGTAATGGAAAAGATCCACCGAATTAGAAACGTTGCTGTGGTTCCGTATTAGGTGTTGAACGCCTATTGGGACGACCAATACGTCAGAGCAATGGCGACTTTTGTCCCGGACCAGCTGATATTTGAACCGGATTTAAAGAAGAAGAGATTTCGTAAGATCAACGCGGTGATGGTGTTTGTCGACGTTTCGCGACTGTTCAATCTTCACGAGAAGTTTCATAACGCGGAAAACGGTGGCAGCCACGCTTTGATGACTCTGCTGAACAGCTACATCAGCGTCATACTCGAAGTGGTGTATTCCTCCAAAGGAGACGTATTGAAATTCTCTCGTTGGTGTTCCTCGTTTCTTTAAACACTTTTCGACTCGATGGATACGTTCACGTTCAATAGCTCGACAATAATTAGAAAACGATTTTCATCGACCAGGTAACGGGTTACTGGTGATGTGGAAGGTGAAAAACCAAGATTTTATCACCACGATGGTGTACAACGTGATTTTGTATGCACAGAGGATTCAGGCGAGCGTCATGGCGGTGAAGAATCAGATGATCGCACCGAAAGGTATGGTCGCGATGTTCTCAAATTACCAAATTGACTTGGTTATGATACTCGTCCACGAATTATTATCATTATACGAGTAGCAACTCGTAGTAATGAAATAGTATTACATTATACAATGGTAACAATCCTGTTACCAACAATATTGTCAATTGCTTATTCGATGTAATAGTGGACATCGTAATCTCGGCCGGAAAAATGATCTTTTCGATAATCGGCACCGACAAAACGAGGCATTTCTTGGCCATTGGGATGCCTATTGAGGATTTGAAACAAGGGAAGTGTATCTGCTTACCTGGGGACATTGTATTGTCCTCCAGTGCTTGGGAGCACTGCGCGCCGAATCAGTTCGAATACGTCATCAAGGACTCGAAAAACGTCAAGGTGAGGACAATTTGACGGACAGGTCTCTGTTCGAAGACACGTTTCATGTGGCGTTGGGATTATTCGTTGAATTTATCTGCATTTGAACTTTTGTACACCTCTGTGATTCGGTAAATGTGTTTCGAATACTATATTCGAATACTATTTTTGAATACTATGTTCGAATGCTATACTTGAATACTACATTCGAATACTATTCTTGAATCATAATATTCGAATACTATACTTGAATAGTATATTCGAATACTATTTTTGAACACTATGTTCGAATGCTATACTTGAATACTACATTCGAATACTATTCTTGAATCATAATATTCGAATACTATACTCGAATAATAATATTCGAATACTAGAGTATTTGAATCGAGTACTTGAATAGTATATTCGAATACTATTTTTGAACACTATGTTCGAATACTATATTTGAATACTATATTCGAATACTATACTTGAATACTATATTCGAATACTATACTCGAATAATATATACGAATACTATACTCGAATAATAATATTCGAATACTAGAGTATTTGAATCGAGTACTTGAATAGTATATTCGAATACTATTTTTGAACACTATGTTCGAATACTATATTTGAATACTATATTCGAATACTATACTTGAATACTATATTCGAATACTATATTTGAATACTATATTCGAATGCTATATTTGAATACTACATTCGAATGCTATACTTGAATCATAATATTCGTATACTATACTCGAATAAAAATATTCGAATACTAGAGTATTTGAATCGAGTGCTTAGAATATATTCGAATATTGAATTATTCGAACAGTCCAAGTCTTCTAGTTCTTAGCTACCGTTCGTCGACAACGTTGAACTCAAACTCCGAAATTTTCTGAAAGTAAGAATTCTTTTATCGTGGCAGATCATCAAAGTTCTGGGCCCAGCGGCTGAACGTGCGAAAGACACCGTCGTTGAAATTCCAACCACTAGGACGATGGATTCCAAGTTAAACATACAAACGTATGGGCGTCGTCATCTGGACATCTCGACGATATCCGAATTCTCTCTGGTTTCCGAATTAGAATCGGGGATCTACCAAGGTGAGTATTTGTATCTGTCGAGTAATACCGTTCGCCGAAGAGGTACAAAGTCAAGGTAGTTGGTATATTCTAGGTAGACGATCTTTGACCTTACCGATGAGCCAGCAAGTGGGCCATGATCTGAAGTGTTATATATTGGAAGCGAAGATAAAAGAGGTAGGTGGTTCTCAACTTCTCGATGGAGAGAACATCTCTTAAACCAGCTGTTTCTCAACTTCTCAGTGAAGAGAATTTCTCTTTAAACCAGCTGTTTCTCAACTTCTCAGTGAAGAGAATTTCTCTTTAAACCAGCTGTGTCTCAACTTCTCAGTGGAAAGAACTTTTCTTTAAACCAGCTCGTTCTCAACTTCTCAGGAAAGAGAAATTCTCTATAAACCAGCTGGTTCTCAACTTCTCAGGAAAGAAAAATTCTCTATAAAGCAGCTGGTTCTCAACTTCTCAGTGAAGAGAATTTCTCTTAAACCAGTTGGTTGTCAACTTCTCTGTGGAAAGAACATTTCTTTGAACCAGCTTGTTCTCAACTTCTCAGTGAAGAGAACTTCTCTTAAACCAGCTGGTTCTCAACTCCTCAGTGAAGAGAACTTCTCTTTAAACTAGCTGTTTTGCAACTTCTTAGTGGAGAGAACTTCTCTTTAAACCAACTGGTTCTCAACTTCTCAGTGAAGAGGACTTCTCTTTAAACCAGTTGGTTCTCAACTTCTCAGTGAAGGGAACTTTTTTTTAAATTAGCTGTTTCTCAACTTCTCAATGAAGAGAATTTCTCTTTAAACCAACTGGTTCTCAACTTCTCAGTGAAGGGAACTTCTCTTTAAACCAACTGGTTCTCAACTTCTCAATGAAGAGAACATTTCTTAAAACCAACTGGTTCTCAACTTCTCAATGAAGAGAACATTTCTTAAAACCAGCTGGTTCTCAACTTCTCAGTGAAGAGAACTTCTCTTAAACCAACTGGTTCTCAACTTCTCAGTGAAGAGAACTTCTCTTTAAACCAGCTGGTTCTCAACTTCTCAGTGAAGAGAACATCTCTTTAAATCGTTTTGTTTGCAGATCGCCAAGGACGAGCCTTTGAAGTACCTGACAAAAGTGAAACGAGTCACAGCTGTCTGTGTCAACGTGCAACCTAACGAGTGCACCGTCTACGAGTTGATCTCCTTGATCGATCTACTCTATGAGATTTTTCAGAGGTATTGTCGTTAAACGCTTTGAGTCCTGTAAAGCCCGAAGTGGACCTTAATAAAGGTATTGGTACCTTGTTGCAGAATAGCCGCGCAATATTCTGGGTACGTGAGCCTAACGAACGTCTACGACAAGGACATTCTGTTCCACGTTCTATACGGGACCACGAAGACGAGCAGCAGAGCGAAACGCGGAGTTTTGTCCGCGCTGAAGATCTTGAAAGAGACGGAACAACTTCCTGGGATCAATATGATCTTCGTCGGTGTCTCCACTGGTAAGTGGTTGTTAACTTTTTCGGTATTATTGCAAACGAGCTCAACAGAGAACGAACGCTCTCGATACCCATTTTATTTTTGCTTCTTTCAATCTTTAAACATGGATTCAAAGGCTGATTCTTAATATTTAAATTGCAATAACTAGTCGACCGTTCATAGGTGATCTGTGGTTCTTCTATCGTTGTATTTTTGTACTACGAATGGAATAAAAAAAGACATACAATATGCACAAATATATATTTCTAACAATTAACTATATTTGGTAGATAGGTTTGCATAGAGCCTAAAAGTTTGTATATGAGCATTCCTCCATTCGATTATTAATGCTAAGTTTCTGGAGGAAAATATGTCCTTAATGTATGGAACTCGAGTTTCCAACTTTGTGACACCATGAGATGACCATTGGGAACAGTCGTCTCTATTGTAACAGTTTCAATAATAGAAAAAGAATAAAAGGGGAAATATCCAATAGTAAAAAGTCGAAGAAGACTAAAGGAACCATCTCTGACAACTGTGACGATATTTAACTTTTCAAACGAACAATTTGTAAGGTCCAATTTCACATTTCCTCGAGCAGACATGGCATTCTGTGGGGTAATCGGACACACTGTCAGGAAGGAGTACATGACTTTCGGCACACCGATCGACAAGGCCACTTCGTTGATGATGATTTCGTTGGGCAAGGTTTGTTTGACTCGATCCAGTCTAATATCACCGAACAAAGTACCGAAAATTGTTCCAGGTGTCCTGCGACTACTCTACCGTGTTCTACAGTCGTATGAACAAGGAGAGGTTTCACTCGCGAGGTATAAAGATGTTACCAGGATTCGGCAAGTCTCACGTCTACGAGTTTCTCAACAATCATTCGTAAGTCAACTACTAGCAATGTTTCTCACTATCAAAAGTATGGTTCAGCTATTTCAAACATGTTTCGGCTTGTTCCAAGTCTCCATTTTTCGGGACCTGTTGATAAGTTGGAATAAGACTTACTACAATCATTGGATTATTTGTAAAATCTTGAAACGTCTTCCCAGTTCTTCGAATGCAATTCTTCCTTCTTCCACATTCTTCCAGGATGTACTCCACCGTCGAATACGTCTATCCCATACTTAGCCGAGACAAAGACGTGGAATACTTCAAGGACATCCTGGACGAGATCGGAGTACACGGGAGATGTTATTCAGGGTTACTTATCGAGGTTAGATCTTCAGTTTTCGTAACTACGTGCATCGTGCTCGAAGATGATCGACAACGAGAAAATTTTGATTACTTGGGTGTGTCTTGTCGTTGTCTGTATAGGGTAAAGAGAGATCGGGCAAGTCGAGACTCCTCGACGCGTTTGTCGGGATCGTTCAAAGCAGGCAGATAAAGGCGATACAAATTTCCTTGCACGAGTCTTACGCGGAGAAAGAGTACTCGGTACTGTATCACCTGTTTCTCCAGGTGAATTATATATTTTTTATTTATTTACTTTTCGTTCTACCTTTCAATTTCGAGCTCGAACTTATTCGTCGTTGAACGTTACGAATCTACTGTCGGCTCCTGAGAAGAAGGCAAACGAGTGTTGTATCCCCACTCCAGTGTACAATTCACTACTTTTTTTTTTGGTGAAAATGAAACACGATTTTTTCGGAGCGTACAAACATTTTATTAAATTGTATATTCTCCATTTTGGAAACCGAAATAATTTTCCGAACAACCTAATATATTTTTTTATTTATTTCTTTTTTATTCTACCTTTTAATTTCGAGCTTGAACTTAGTCGTCTTCGAACGCCACGAATCTACTGTTGGTCCCTGAGAAGAAGGCAAACGAGTGTTGTATCCCCACTCCAGTGTACAATTCACTACCCCCTCTATCATCACGTTCATCGTCGCTATTGGCCACTGTCGATTCTCTCTACTATTCTCGACCAATAGCCACAATACATGCGATGATAGGGAAACTATTGGGTTGTTCGGAAAGTCATTTCGCTTTTTTTTTTGGTGAAAATGAAACACGATTTTTTCAGATTGTATAAACATTTTATTAAATTCTATATTCTCCATTTTGGAAAACGAAATGATTTTCCGAACAACCCAATAGTACACTGTACGCTAGAGTGGGGATACAACACTCGTTTGCCTTCTTCTTGCGAATGATCAGTACATTTGGGTAAGTTGAATCATAATTGGAATCACCAATCGAATTTTACAAAATATCTCCGCCATTTTCATCCAGCTCTTTGATGCAATATATTGCACGATGATCCATGATCGAGAGAGGGTTTTGCTGGACAGATTGGGCAACATCCTAGCTCCCAGTGATTTCTGCTACCTGAACACCATTATGAGAGTTCAGTTCCCTCTCTCGTCGGAGTATTGCAAGAACAAGGACTTGAAGCGTCACCAGAAGACCCTCAAGATCTTCAAAACGATATTGACCGAGGTAGAGTCTACGGTTGATGTTTTTATTCGATTAACAGTTTTAAATTAGCTTTAATCTTGAATCCAGATCGCGGTGGGCATATGCATCCTTCTGGATGACGTGCAGTACATGGACCTCACATCTTGGCAGTACCTGTCCGCTGCTCTGAACAACGACAACGTGGTCCTGGTGATGACTTTGATGGAGCCAGATTCCTGGCAGAACCTGACACCAGTGGAGACAGGAGTCTTGAAGGACAAGAGGCTGCTGAACAGATCGCTGACTGGACTGGATCCCGACCATGTCGCAGCGTTCGCCTGTCAGTTCTTCAATGTTGTCGCCATTCCTGAAAAACTCGAAAAGTAAGCAGCTTCGACATTTATTTATCGTTGAAAACAAAATTCTATCGAAATTTTACCAGTATATTTTAGAAAGAATACTTCCAGAATATTAAAAAAGAAATCTTGAATTCTTCGAATCGAGAAGACTTGATCTTCCTCTTCTGATTATACTCGAAATATTTTCTTTATGGTATGTTCAAGTCTAGGGGTGTAAAATAATAATTCGTTGAAGTTCTCCCTGTCATTTTTCTGTGTTTCAATTTCCATATTCTTTTTCTTCAATTTGGTAACCAAAGTCATTGATTAAATAAATACGAAAAAGATACAATTTTTAGGATCCTTCGAGAACGCAGCAAGAACGAGATCAGTTGGTGCGAGGCATTCCTGATGAACGCGTTGCAGGCCAACGCTTTAACCTTCACTACTATTTCACCCCTTGAGGCGAAACAACACGATCTCGTCTTTCCAAAATGTTCTCTCCTGGCGAAGATACCTGTCGATATGACACCCTCGCAACTCATCCCACCTCCCCATTGGTCAGAGATGAGCCTGTTGAACATTTGCCTGTTGTCTGGAAAGCCACTGACCTTATTCAAGTCTGACTGCGACGTCATAGGTGATGAAAAATTGTAACGAGATATGGAGGGACTTCACGAGTCTTTGGATATTTTAGTATACTTTTGGTTCGATGCAAAGATACACAAACATAATCCTACCCTGTCAGAATACTCAATGCTTTTTGAATAGAACTTAGATGATTAAATAGTCTTCTAGCAGACCTTGAAACGAGTTCCAGTAAGATGAATGTATGTCTGTTTAAAAAAGAATGTTAAATAAGAGACATTTACGTTAGGTACACTTTACTTTCCCATTTTGATAAAGAAGGATACACCACTTAGGTAGTCGTATCGAGAAAATTTACGGTAACAGTTGACTCGAAGTTGAGAATTTTTGAAAACAAAGTAGATTTGACCTGGTAGATTTTCTCGACTCTCTTCTCAACGACACAGGTTTGAGGATCGACATCTACAACAGAATGAACTCCTACGAGCAGAACTTCATAAAGTGCGCGGCGTCACTGGGTCAAATATTTCTGCGCAGTACACTCGAGAGCACGGTGTTCAATCCTACGCCACTGTACACTGCCAAAGGAAAGTGTATTTTACTTAAGAAGGAGGCTATTGGTTGCTCAAGATCACTGCTTGACTAGCCACATTGCCACCTAATGGAATTGGGTCCAACATCCTTACAACTGCTGGAGAGTTAAGGATGAGAAATTAAATTTTTCAGAGTCACAAGTGTTGAATACCAAGGTGTAAATATTTTTAATCAGCGATCTTCGTATCAGTAAGGTCAAAGGCACTTGGTCTAGATACCCACTATACCACACTGTTCGATTATTCTCCCACTATGTACATTCTGGCAACTTGACCACTCTGTATCACGAAGCAAAGGGATGATCTTGTGCCTAGCATGATTCACAGTAGTGCAGCTATCCAGAGCAGTCAATACCTCTTGCCCCAAGTTCACGAATAGTTGATTGCATCGATCTTGTTCGTTTCAACAGCCGTGGCGCACATGATAAACTTGAGAATCCTGGAATGCGGCATGATCCAGAGGAAGCATTTTCACAAGAGCGATTCCTTGTTTCCCTTGTTCACGAGACGGAGAACCTTCAGCAACTTGGATCATTTGGTGATGTGCGAGTGTCGACCCTCCCGTTAGTTAGGATATACCATTGGCCTACGAGAAGGGTGCTGAAGGGTACAGTAAATATGTTCAATCTTTCGAACCAGCTTTAGGTACTCAGCAAGTTACTCAATTGAAGAAAGTAGCTTTTATTGGGTCAAGCATCTTGGTGTCTGGTTACTTCGAAAGATTGCAAAGTTTACCAAGATGCATTCTTCTCGTATGATAACTGTACATTTCCTCTAAATGTTATTTACGCAGATGATCTCAAGTGAAACCAATTCTCTCGACACTTTCGTTGCAGGCATCTTTTGGAGCAGAACCTTGCCCTTGAACGCGCACTGTAACATATTGGAATTTACGATAGCTTCCTACAGGAAGCTCTTGTACGATATACTGCCACCGTACGAGAAGAAGCAATATCATTCCAAGGCTGCGGACATCCTTCAGCAAGAAGCAAGGAAGTGCAGCACCTGCGGCAGTGGCAGCTACCTGGCGATGTCTTCGGAGGAAGAATCACCACCAACTGTAAGTTCCTTGCCTTGCTGTCACGATCTCGTGTTTCTTCTTCTGCAGCCAGCTAGACGATTGTTCGAATCCTCTCTAATGTTTCCCAAGAACTTCAACGAGCAGCCAACAACGAGACTGTCGAAGCAGACAAAACTGATGCAAAAATCTAACAAGAGAAATATCTTTAGCTCCACTTACGACTTAGCGAGGAGACGAGAGACTGCGCAAATACGCAGTATTTCCATTCTACCTGTTCACGACGACATCGAAGAGATTGAAGGCGAGGAGCTATGCTATACCGAGCGAGAGTGAGGTCTGAGGGTGGACGTGCTTAGTGGGGGTAGAAACCTGCTAGATCTGGGGAATGGGTAACCTAAGACTTTGGGAGCTAGGGTGGTGGTGATTATCATGGGATAGATACTTTTAGTTCGTCATCTTCGGATCAATAGGGTTGAAGGCACTTACCCTAGGTACTCATGATCACTACAGTGTGGAACTCTCCTTTAATGTTTCTGAGATGGACCAGGTCTTATCCTTGGTACAATTGGGTTAAACTCCAGCAACAAAGTGACTCAAGAATCCTTGCAACTGCTGAGAGACTGGGGATCTAGGGGTCTTGAGTACCCTTCCTCAACAAGAGGACTAATCATTTCGAGTTGAACTAATTTTTGTTTATGATCTCCGGATCAATGCAGTGCTAAGAAAAAGTTTATAGACCCACGATTGTCGTTTGTTTATTGTCTTAATGTCATTGAACGATAGAATGGAAGATAGTAGATAGAGAAGGACGAATGTGTGTAACGTGACGTGTCTGATCTGTCAATTGGTAGCAACTCTTGTGGTTGAAGTTCCTGATCCTTGCACTAGGGTAACCTTTGCTATTGGAGTTTAATGTAACTTCACCAGACACGTAACCTGCAACGTCACAATGAGAGGTGACGAGTGGGGAACGTGCTCCAGCACCTGAGATGTCGAATGGGAAGTGGTGGGGGGACTGACTTATGCGCTGACCACACTCGACTGCTCACGCATGCGCATTTGGAACCTCACTCTCGCTCGACCGAGTGATACACATATTCTCATTGGATACTCTTTGTCAGAGAACAATGAAACTTTCGTCGAATACAGTCCCGGAAGTGCAGAGGCTGTATTGACATCTACCGACTCCTGGGAAACTCATCTGAAGCAGTTCCATCACATAGACTACCGCAACTGTCGATGCGATAACAGGATAAACTACATCTACTGGAAGCTATACTCTCACGTCAAAAACATCAGTAATTCCTCTTCTAATTAACATTTTTTTATGTTAATTTCGACGATACTTTGCGAGTACAGGCGGTTTAAGTAAAATTAAAGGACGTGAATTTTGATGGATAATTATCAAAATCAATCTTATCAGTCTGAAAAAGTAATTCACGGTAACTCAAAAATAAGATGGAATTTGGCATATTCTAGCAGGATGGAGTACATTGTTAAAGCTACAGGTACTCAACTTATTAAAATTTGTCAAGCCCCGTTTATTCTCAGATTGTACTCCAATATCTCATGTTTGAAAGGAGGAATATACATATGCATACATTCTTATATGTTACATTTATTTTTTACATTTATATCGATAACATAATATCGATCCTCAGGTCTCTATAGTCCTCGACAGTGGTACCTGCACAGTATCGTCGGAGGAGACGCCGCCATACTTTGAATTGACGTTACAGAGAAGTGTCACTTTTCAGAGAACACAGAGGTGCTGACAAGGTTTACGTTGAACTATTGTGCTGGCCTGATTCTGACCGGACAGTCGACTTTCGTAACCAAGTTCTTCCAGAACACCGAGAGAGACACGTCACAGTACGTCATAGACTTGAAGGGCTTCACCGTTAATCAAGGCTACTTTCACATTTTGATGGGTAACAAAACTGTGGTTAAGTCATCCAATTTGAAATATTATCTCTTCGTTTCACCTTTGAAGATGATCCAAAGTGTCAGCTCGGAGGCTGAGAAAGTTGTCTTTCTTTACTAGATGTTAAGCCATCTAGATATTAAACTTCAGAGGATGACCCAAAGCACAAGGTGTTAAGACTGAGAAAGTTATCTTCCTTCATTGTACATGCAACTCTAGCCTACGATTAATTATTATCGGAACTCTTTGTTTCATTTCTGAAGATGACTCAAAGCATCATGACACCTTACAGAGTTTAAGATAAATTCTCCAATCAATTATTCATGGACCTCTTTCTTTCCAAGGAGACGCTGACCTAGCGCAAGGATACTACACCCAAGCGAGGAAGAACTACACAAAAGGTGGTGCGTTGCGAGGCATCCCTCGACAAACCGCCAAGGTCGTTTGTTATAACACGATCCTGGAGAGATTGCGATACTTGTTTCGAGGTTTCTCCAATTACGATGTGAATCGTATCTCTGGCGAGATGGCGACCAAGAGACTGGAACTGGCCGTCTACATGCAACGATTGTCGATGATCTTCATGGTGCGTGACTTTTGTGATTTCATTTCCGCGAAGATTAGCAATGGATGACGTGGCGCTGTGTGTCTTTTCGTATACAAACCTCGATACATGCGCAGAAGACGTTCCTTCTTGAGAAGCAAAGTTAGGTTAGGTTTCGATTGATGTCCCCTTTGACAATGATTCCTCAGCTGGAGGATCGACCGAAGGTCGCAAGGGTGATGGTTCTTCAGGGTCTACGGGCGGCGTTCCAAACTGTTGAAGGATTTCTGGAGAAGGGGAGAATCTTTGTGACTGCTATGGAGATCTTCCGTCGTTATGGTAACTTCGACATGATGGAATCTTTGGAGACCCCGATGATATCTGTTATCGAGGAAAAAACCAACTGGAACTCCGCAGAAGAGATGAGGGTGTTGGTGGACGTGTATCTGACGCTGTATGAGAACAGGTGATACGTTTGCTATGAGATGCAAGGTATCCTGGTCAGTATTAACCTGGAACAGGCTGATCTTCTTTTGTCATTATTAAAAATATTACTGTAAATTGTTTAGGAATTTAAGTGGAAGAAAAATGGACTTTTGGAAGAATTAATGCATATAATGTAACAACAGAACAATATGTTTAAAAATTTTATCAAAGAACAATTTTTGGAAGGACATCAGCCTTCCTGCGATTAATATCTTCGCTGTTCTAAATAAGAGAAAGTGTATTTTGCAAAAGGTTATGCTTGAAACAAGCTGAAATTATGTATTTGTATAGAGAAAATAATTAGTTCTGAAATGTCAGTATACAGAACTTGTGGCGCCATCAATTAGCGAAAGGGAGAACTATTTCTCTACAAACTTAAGCGTTTTGCCACTGATGTCGCTATACAGAAGTTTAAGAGTAGTTCGATCAATTTTCTTCTAGATGGCGCCATTATCTTCTTCCTTCTCGTATATCGATTTTACAGAAAGTGCAATTACCGAACAGGAAAGATACATAGAAGGTAAAATTCAGATCTAATGATAAGAAAAATATAGAAGTAAATAGAATTCTTCCACAAAAGTGTGAAAGTATCTTTCAAAAAGATCTAAAGTTGACCTTTGAATCTCCTATACATTTACACCATAGAGAAACTACCCAACCCAGGTCACTTTTCTAAACATTTCTTTCGATTATTTACAACAACGAAGTGGTCTGTATCTAACGGAACATTTTGCGTTAAAACTCCTCGAGAACGAGGATCAATCTTGTTAATATAATTTCTCCGCAAAAGAGTGTTAAAGGGCAACTTTAAAGAGGGCATCGACATTGGCATCAAACTGATGAAGATATGCAACTGTTTGCGCCTAAGCAGAGTGAAGTTCATCGTGCTGCCATCGCTGATAGAAATTCTGGTAATGTTGGCGAATCGTGATGTATTTTTCTGAGTAGTCCAACTAGATGAAAAGTTACTAGAATTAGAAAAATTAAAATATATTCAAAATCAGCAACAATTCGATATCTCGTTCAATGGAATACTTTAGGTTTGGTCGCAACTCTTGAACGAGGCTGTGGATTTGCTAAGGGAGCTGTACTACTTGTCCAAGGAGGACATAGATTGTTCAGCCATCACCTGGTACTACGCTCTGTCTTTGGAATTGCTCCTGGACGCTGGAATGGTCTTGGAATCCTACGAGACCTGCCTCGCGTTTCACTCCGAGATCGTCGGTACGAGTCATTCCTGAATCACGAGCTCGTGAGCCGTATCGTCATCGTGGACGATGTTGACGAAAGATAATAACTTTTGAAGGCTGGACACGTGCCTCGAGCCTGCTCTCTCGATCAGATGACAAAGCGAGAGTCTGCGTGTTGCGGGATCCAGAGAGTTTGGTCCGTCTGACCACTTGCCTGGGCATCTGGCAGCTGAGAATGTGAGCATTAGGTGAATGTGTACCTACAGGTCGTTGTGGTGTGGTTAATTTAGCTTGGGTATACTCACGCAGGACCGTGCCGGTTGCTGATGGCTTCGTACTGGACGTGGACGAGTACATCAAGGACTTCCGGCAGGACAAGTTCTCGAGGATTTACAATTGCGTCAAGGTACGAGTCGACTGGGGTAGGTGGTTGATTCTCGTTGACCTCGACTCATGCACGAAGCAAAAATGGGCTGAAGGACAAGAAAGAAGTAGTAGGATAAAGATAACCCACTTGTGTTTATCAGGAGGTCTCGAAAGCTATCTGCTGATATTGAATTATCAAATCGACATGGATGAGATGTTATCTTAACACATGTATGTCTATAGTAGATCTGCGTTACGGAATGAAGAAGAGTAGGATAAGGACAGCTTATCTTTGTTTACCTGTTAATATTAAACTATCCATTGACATCGATATAAGTATCGTAGTCCATGTATGCCTAAAGTAAAGTGGGTTAAAGAATAGGGGAGAAGTAGCAGGATAAGGATGATTCACCTATGTGTACTAGAGAGTGTCAAGACCTACCTGCTGATATTAAATTAAAGAATCATCATCAATTCGAGTTATCCTAACCCTTATATGCCTAAAGCAAACATAGGTTAGAGAACAGGGGAAAAGTATACAGGTTAAGGATAACTCACCTAGAGTACCAGAAAGTGTCAAGACCTACCTACTGATATTAAATTATCGAACCATCATCAACTCGAGTTATCCTAACCTTTTTATGCCTAAAGCAAAAATAGGTTAGAGAACAGGGGAAAGTATACAGGATAAGGATAACTCACCTGAGAGTGTCAAAACCTACCTGCTGATATTAAATTAAAGAATCATCATCAATTCGAGTTATCCTAACCCTTATATGCCTAAAGCAAACATAGGTTAGAGAACAGGGAAAAGTATACAGGATAAGGATACCTCACCTAGAGTACCAGAAAGTGTCAAGACCTACCTACTGATATTAAATTATCGAATCGACATTGACACGATGTTCGACACGATGTTGATGACATCTTAACTCATTTATGCTTACAGGGTCTCGAGTGCTATCTGCTGATAGTGAATCGTCGTGTCGTTATCAAGAAGTCCAACGACCTTATCGATCATTTGGAGAATGCCAATGCTGTCGTCAGGGTGCTGCAGGAAGTGCGCGATAGTGCACCATTCGTTAGACCGTTTCTCTATTTGTTGCAGTCTTACATGAGTCTGCAACACGGTCGGAAGTACTCGTCCCGAATTTTCTTGAGGAGATCGCAGAAGTGGTCCACGAATCAGGGGAACCGACTGATGTTAGCTTGGATCGTGCAAAACAGACGAGTAAGCGAAACAGGATCATGATAGGTTTCACGTTGCACCGCGAGTCGATCGTTGCAGACTTGGGAAGAGAAGTACAACAACATGGGACGCTATTGGTTCGAACATGTGAGCGTTGGAGATGCAATTAGGTGGCAGGAGATTCACCTCTTCGATCTGGGGGTTTGGTCGTCGATCATGTACCCACTTCCCAATCCGATTTGCAGTGTTTAACTGTGAGTACTTTTGTGTTCTGTGAGTACTTTTGTGTACTGTGAGTACCTTTGTGTACTGTGAGTACTTTGTGTACTGTGAGTACTTTTGTGTACTGTGAGTACTTTTGTGTACTGTGAGTACTTTTGTGTACTGTGAGTACTTTTGTGTACTGTGAGTACTTTATCTCTATTTAACACGTTCGACGAAGAAATATTTAAATTGTCTTGCACACACAATCGGCCATTTTGAAGAAAAATATTAATATCAGGCAAGCTGTTAACGAAGAGATTGGACTCTTTTCCAGAACCTTGTCGATGTAAGTAACATTCTCAAGAGAACCAAATTTTTGCTGGTTTCCATGTATTGACATAAATAAAAGAATCGGAAATGTTCAGTCGAGAAGACAATGTAGATTTCAAATATCGCGAATGTGTTAAATGGCGTCACGAGTATATTTCATATGGCACGTTGTACAAGTGGGAGTGTGGCTGAAGGTGGTCCCAGCTTTAAGGGGACTGTTCAGTTCTTGGGCCCAACTATCGAACGATCTTTAGGATTTTCTACAGAGAAAACTATTGGACGTATCGATCTCAAATTTTGTACATACATCTGCTTGTCCTTTGTCAATCCTCGAGAATTTTTTCAAGCATTTACGATTGATTTTGTCAAAGTTACACATTATTATATACATAACACAGTGCACAAGAAAATTCGTTTCCACGATCGACGCGATCAAAATCAAAATTTCTAATCTAAAATTCGTTCGATTCGAATATGGTATTTCACGAATATATTTTCAGGACTTCGAACGTTCCAAAATTGATTTTGAAAATTGATTTTGAAAATTGATTTTCTATCGTCCAAGAAACGAACAGATCCCTTGAGCGGCTGCTGCGACGACTTCGACGAAAACAAATAGGAATTGTAGCGAAATATTTATTGATTAAAGGCGTGTTACAGTTTCAGGTTCTAAAAGGTATACACGACGATCCCCTGGTGTGCACGACAGTTCGTTGAAGCGAACGTGCACGTTCTCTCGGTTCGTTTCTCTCGTTCGCAAGGCGACCTCCGCGCGTGCTGTACCTCCGGATACTTTTAGGAAATCTCTCGCGACCGACGATTCCAGTTTGCTTTCGCGCGTCCGACGATAATGGAATTACACTTCACAAGTAATTAATTGGTCTAACGGATTCGGCCGAGTACGCCAAGGACGCTCGATATCTTCGAGGTAAACAAAAGAAGGGGGATGAGGTAAAGGAGAATCATTATCAGGTACCACGGACACAACGATTTTAATCTACGATGATACAAGATGCAACGATAGTCGTATGGTTGTACAACAACCTCATGAGCTTCACAATTATCGTTCAACCAGTCGAACGATAGTTGTACAAATTATTGTACGAAAAATCGTTGCGTTCGTGGCTACCGTGAGACGAAAATGGAGGGAAGGAAACACAGTGGTGAATAATCACGGAACGAATATATCCTCGATCGGTTGGATTTTTCGTCACGCAGAAAGGATCGATCGATTGATCTTGTTCCGCTTTCACCGGGGATGAAAAGGATTCTTCTACCGCGACCCTACGTCTCACGTCACGTTCGCGGGATCGAACGAAACGGTGCTCGTATTCGTTTGATTAATTTCGATTCGATGGATCTTGTCCACGACGCGACAATTCGGTTTTATTTCGTGCTTTCTCCGTTCGAAATGAAGTTTCGTTCGAGGCACGAGCAAAGAAGCTATCGATGCTCGTGTATTCGAATTATCGAGTTATTCAAATGGTATTCGAATGATCAAATACTCAGGTTATTCGAATAGTATTCCAACGATCAAGTACTCAGGTTATTCGAATAGTATTTGAACGATCAAGTACTTAAATTATTCGAATAGTATTTGAATGATCAAATACTCAGGTTATTCGAATAGTATTTGAACGATCAAGTACTTAAATTATTCGAATAGTATTTGAATGATCAAATACTCAGGTTATTTGAATAGTATTCGAACGATCAAGTACTCAGGTTATTCGAATAGTATTTGAACGATCAAGTACTTAAATTATTCGAATAGTATTTGAATGATCAAGTACTCAGGTTATTCGAATAGTATTTGAATGATCAAGTACTCAAATTATTCGAATAGTATTCGAATGATCAAATACTCAGGTTATTCGAATAGTATTCGAACGATCAAGTACTCAGGTTATTCGAATAGTATTCGAACGATAAAGTGCTCAAAGTATTCGAATAGTATTCGAACGATCAAGTACTCGAATTCCAGTAGTTGAAGGTTAATCGTTGCGCGGTTATAAAACGTTTGTTTCATTAACGCGATGAATACCCGTGTTGATCGTATCGTAATTAATTTGTCGCGTTGATCGACGCATTCGCCGCTCTCTCGATCACCGATGATCGATATCTGAAGCTCGCGATACTTCTTTGAAATGTCTATCGCTAATAGATCTCGATACACATGTAAACTTCTGAATAACTTCAACGTCGTTGGGAATATCGTAAAGTAATCGATGCGCGTCATCGAAGTGTCGAATATTCGTATATTTTTCATGTTATAATTTAATTCGGTGCGACAAGTAATGAAAATTCTTGCTCGACGACGAATGCGTTAAACAATCCACCGATCGTCCCGATGAAACGTCGTTGCCGTCAGCTACCGACGTACATTAATATAATATACGCTCGCGACAGCGTCGAACGTGCAGCAATAAACATTCGTTTGCCAATAAACGATGCAGAGCTTCGAAACGACCGCGCGTTGTGCTCCGTTCGTGACAATCAGCTTGTCCTTATTCGTCTAGGTGGGATTTTCTATCGGCGTCGAATATTACTCAAATATTATTAATCGAGACACAGTCAATTTTAACGTAGATCGATGAATTTACAGAATTTGATTTATCGTTCGCTTCACGCTATTCGAATACTAGGAATATTCTATACGCGATCGATGTACAGAATATTCGAATGGTATTCGAATAGCCGAGTACTCGAATTGTATTCGTTGTGCATTTGAATTACATTCACCGAGTATTCGAATTGTATTCGTTGTGTATTCAAAATGTATTCTTTGTGTATTTGAATTACATTCGCCGAGTATTCGAATTGTATTCGTTGCGTATTTGAATTATATTCGCCGAGTATTCGAATTGTATTCGTTGCGTATTTGAATTATATTCACTGAGTATTCGGATTGTATTCGTTGTGTATTTGAATTATATTCACTGAGTATTCGGATTGTAT
Source organism: Ptiloglossa arizonensis (assembly GCF_051014685.1). Lineage (NCBI taxonomy): Eukaryota > Metazoa > Arthropoda > Insecta > Hymenoptera > Colletidae > Ptiloglossa > Ptiloglossa arizonensis. Next base: position 29,453,796 of record NC_135048.1, on the reverse strand, counting down.
TCGTTGCGTGTTTGAATTATATTAGCCGAGTATTCGAATCACCGAAAAGTTCGAATATTTGAATAGAGCAAAATTCGACGTCCTTTGCTTTGGTGTTCAAAATAAGCGCGTCACGCGGATTCGTCCGATAGAAAGTCTTGCCTCGAGCTCGATGGGCTCGACACCGCGTGGCGCTCGTTCCGTCACGACTCGTTCGTTTCTTCGCGGGAAAAGTGAAAAGGGGGCGTTGGATGTTCGAGTCGATGTTTCATTGGCGTACTCGACCCGTAATGAACGGTTTCGCCGGACGCGGCCGGCGGAGAGAAATTGGTGACGGGTTTTTGACCGAATGGTTAGGTGTAGAAACGTGTTTCGTCCCCTCCGGTGGCGCTTAACTCTTCTCGGCTGGCTGGTCCTCGATCGCACGGAACAACGACGGTACTCATTCATTCGTGCGTGTCGACGTCGTTGTCGATGCGACTGCTTCGTATACCGGTCTTGCCCGTCCATGGGTAGATGTCCGGACACGTCTGGCAGGTCTTCATGTACCTCACGCCGCTCTTGTGCCAAAGATTGCAGACTTTCGGGTTGTTGCATTTCTTCGGCCGGTCCTGGATCGTTCAATGACGAAGGTTCGAATTAGAGAGAGAGAGAGAGGGAATATTGGAGGTGAATCGGTGAATTCAATATCGTTACTCGAATACTATTACTCAAATATCCGAGTATTCAAATATAATTACTCAAATACTCGAGTATCGATATTCAAGTAGTAACGGATCACAGATACACGGCATTTCAGTATTCAGTTTCTACAATATCCAGATACTTTTTCGGTGTTTGTATAAATACTAGTGTCGAATATTCAGATACTAGTATTTGAATATTCACAATATCCGAGTGGTGTTATACGGTGTGCGGTGTGTTATAATCTGAATAATAATATTCGAATCTCAATATTCGAATACCCAAATATTCGAATCTCAATATTCGTATACCCAAATATTTGAATTTCAATATTCGAATACCCAAATATTCGAATACTCAAATATTTGAATACCCAAATATTCGAATACCCAAATATTTGAATACCCAAATATTCGAATACCCAAATATTTGAATACCCAAATATTCGAATACCCAAATAATCGAATTTCAATATTCGAATATCCAAATATTCGAATCTCAGTATTCGAATACCCAAGTATTCGAATCTCAATATTCGAATACGCAAATATTCGAATACTCAAATATTCGAATACCCAAATATTCGAATCTCAATATTCGAATACCCAAATATTTGAATTTCAGTATTCGAATCCTTATTTTGTAATAACCATATTTAAGTGGTCAAATATTCGACCTAACCCAACCCTAGTTCCTAGTACGACTATCGCGCGTCGAAACGTGTATCCGTGAATCTAGTACCCTCGAGATAAGTTTTTATCGCGTACCGGGTAGTTACATCCGAAGGGCTCGAAGGTGTGCATCAGCGGCAGTGGCGTAGGATTCCTGACCCACTGTATCGCCTGCCAGTTCGTCACTACCCAGACATCATCCATCGCGACGATGGTGTCCAAGAACGAAATGAAACCTTCCTTGTGATGAGGCTGGGTGAACCAAGCAGCGTGATAGAACAGTCCGAAAGGTGCTCTGAAAACGTATCCACGATTTGTGAAACTCGTTTCAAACAACGATGATTTAAACGAACAGCAAAAAGCGGTGTGTACCTGTTGGTGGTGTAATGTCTCTCGAAATTCTTGATCAGCATCTTGTAAACTCCATCGGCTGTCGGTGGGTTGCTACACGCGTCACCCATTGAACATCTGCCACCGTTCAGGTCCTGCCACATCACCATGGGAACTTCCCATAGGCCTGGGTAGGACCTGGTGGGACACGGAGGGATCATGCAGTCATGGAACAACTTGTAGTCGAGGGTGTACGGCCAGCTGGGTGGTCGGTTTTCGTAGATCGGCATCGACGAGTCGTACGTGAAGTTCGTGTCCCACAGCATCTTGAACATGTTGTTACCTCCCACCTGTTAACGAGAGAAAGAGGATTGAAACGGGATTGTTCCATTGTTTGGATCGTTCTAGCGAATTGTAGGGTCAACGTTACCGATAAGAACGGAGCTCTCATTCCTCTGACGTCCTCCAGCTTGACGCCCCCATAAGCAGAGAGGATCTCACGTTGGCCGGCAACCTCTCGCGCCCACTTGCGGTGAGAGAATTGCTCACCGAAACTGTGCCTGTTCATGAGGATTGGTTAACCCATCGATCGATCGATTCGAAGAGTATTAAGCGATCTATGGGGCCAGAGTCCAGGGAATTCGATCGTATGGCGAGTTATTGTCAAAGTTAACGTTTCACGAGGCAGTTCCAAGATGATGCGTTTCACGAAATTATGAAATCTCTCAGCTCCAGGCGAGTGGAGAGTTAATCTTCCGGAGACTGACTAACTTTACGATCGACCGTGTAATAGAACGTTACACACGGTTTCTAGGACCTCTCCAATTATTAACAATGACTAGACCCATTGGTACCGTTGCACAATCCTTTCCTAGACTCTGGCCTCCAGCTAGGTGCGAAAGCTTCCGACTGAACAAGCGACTGGTGCCTTTGATCAGGCCCGACTAGCCAAGCTGGCGTTAGTTGCTAATTAATTGATCGGAGCAATGACAGAGCGTGAACGAATATGATCGACCGCCAATTAAGCGACGCTAGATTGCTCGATGATAGAATGGTATCGTGATTAATGATCAAGAAGAGACGTTCGGGTCGAGCCCTCGTTGCCCGAGTACTCGATGCTATTCGATGATCGAAGATTAGGTCTGGGTTAGTTCTTTTGTAAGACGCCTAGGGCGTCGTATCTCCTACTTTGGAGAACGCTGCGATGGAGGGTTAAGATACGTCGAACGAATCGGGGAACTACGGACCGTACCGAAGCTAACGAGTACCAATAGAATTCTGTTGGGATTGAATGTATTCTAGGGAGAACGAAAGATTGGTATAGGGTCGGACGTTCTAGTCTTGGCTTCGTAAAAATGACTCTACTCATATCCATGGTACTTTGGTATTCTGTATTCTACACTGATCTTTCCTTCTCCTTCTAGTAGAAATCTCTAGGGACCAAATGTATTCCAGGGAGAAGGAAAGATCAGTTGTAGAAGATGTCAGGAGTCCTGTAGTTTTAGTCTAAACTTTGTGGGATCTGCAACTAGGAAAAATGATTCAACACTGGCTCTACTCATATCTATGGTACTTAAGTACTCTCTACTCTAGACTGATCTTTCCTTCTCCTTCTAGTAGAAATCTCTAGAGACCAAATGTATTCCAGGGAGAAGGAAAGATCAGTTGTGGAAGATGTTAGGAGTTCTGTAGTTCTAGTCTAGACTTTGTGGGATCTGCAACTAGGAAAAATGATTTAACACTCACTCTACACATATCCAGTATTCTGTACTCTAGACTGATCTTTCCTTCTCCCTCTAGTAGAAATCTCTAGAGACCAAATGTACTCCAGGGAGAAGGAAAGATCAGTTGTGGAAGATATGGGGAGTTCTGTAGTTCTAGTTTGAACTTTGTGGGATCTCTACCTAGGAAAAGATGATTCAACACTGGCTCTACTCATATCCATGGTACTTAAGTATTCTCTACTCTAGACTGATCTTCCTTCTCTAGTAGAAATCTCTAGATACCGAATGTGTTCTAAAGAGAACAAAAGATCATTCTTAAAGAAAAGAGTACTATTGTCTCAGAAATCATAGTCCAGTCTTCGCAAGGCCTGCAACCGATCCAAAATTACTCTCACAGATGGTACCTAGTGACTCCTAATCCTAGACCAATTCTTCCTTCTCCCTCTACTCAGAAAAGGTTCACTGTCGAACGCATCTACCAACGAACACCAACAGAAATCCATTAATACGTATATTCTCGGTAGAACGAAGACAGCTAAGTATTTCGCGGCCTGTACCGATCTTTTCCTCTCCCCGTGAGAGAATTTCGGCGCTCCTACTCAATTCGACCATTCGAGACACTCACGACGCAGCCGAAAACGGGACCGTATCCAGAGTTCCCTCGTTAGTGTACTTACGAAACCGTGTGAGAGGCGATCTCATGGCCACCGGCATAGAGATTTTGGACCTGGCTGTAGTCTGTCCACTCGTGGGAGACGTAGAACGTCGCCGAGATGGGACAGCCGTTCGGGTTTTTCCGTCCCTTCTCGAACAGGTCGGCGTAGAGACCCTTGTTCAGGTCGTTCACCGAATCGTCGAACGTCAGGAGTACGATCTGCGGTATCTCCTCCGGCAGGTAGTCACCTGTTTCAAGATCGTTTTCCGGATCGTGGTGGTGGATGGTGACAGGGGGGTTGGGGGTGTTTGGAGCGACAGAGAACAGGATGGACACGCGTGGACGAACCCGGTGGGAGGTATGAGATTTTTTGTTTCGATTTTTGTGGGTGTCAATTTTTTTTTTTTTTGTAAGTGTATCGAGCAGGTGACGGTTTCCGCGTTCGATGGACGATGTCACGTGTGTGAATGTCGACGCGTGTGACAGGGCGTGTTGTGTGTGGCGCGTGATGGGAATATGCGAGGGATGACGAAGTGATGCGAACAGGCAAAGAAATAGAGAGATAGAGAGTGAGAGTGAGAGAGATAGTGAGAGTGTGTGAGAAAGAGAGAGAGAGAGAGAAAGAAAAGAGAAAAGTTGCGGTTAGCGCGCAGTCATTAGTATACGGCACAGGTGCGCCGCGCAGCTGGTGAAACCGCTCCGCGACCCGTGTCATCGTTCATCTCCGATCGCGTACTCGTTTCACCGGCCGCGCGGCCGCCATTATAACATTTTATCGCGATCCATCCTCGAGGATCCTCTAATCGCGCGGGAGTGCTTGTACACCGAACGGAAGCCGATGGTAATTTGTTCCGGAAGCCTCCCGTCGATAAAAGACGCCTCCAAAGCTGCCCGACGACGCTCAGGATAGCATCGAGATCCATTCTACGGTCGCGGTTCACATGTACCGGGGAACAACAATACCCATCAGCCGGGGGATCTTACTTTCAAATGAGTTCGATTCTCCTTTCGAGCGTCTCGAACCTTGGCGAGATTCGTTTCGATAGTACACGCGGAACGGATTGGTTTCGATCCGTGATTCCGGATTTTGGTGTTGTTGTAACATGTCGAATATTGGGTCATGTGATCGTAGAGAGAGAAGATCTATTTTTTGGAGCGATGTTTAGGTGTGTTTCGTTCGGTGAGAAGATCGGAGAGAGATATCGAGGAACAGTTGTTTGTTCTTTGAAGGTTGTTCTGGATCGTGGTGTATCGGGTATTTTATGTTTGGAGGTGTTTGGATTATTTGAAATATTTTATTGTTTTTATTTTAGAATTAACGTTGGGGATTATGTGCATTTTTGGGTTCGATACGAGTGAATTATTTGAGTTAAAAATTTACGTTACTGACGCGGTTGGAGATGTTGGGGCGATAAAATTGGAGAGTATTTGAGAGATTATTTGAGAAAATATTTGGAAGATTATTTGAGAAAATATTTGGGAAAATATTTGAAAAAATATTTGAGAAAATATTTGAAAAAATATTTGAGAAAATATTTGAAAAAATATTTGAGAAAATATTTGGGAGATTATTTAGGAAAATATTTGAGAAAATAATGGGAGATTATTTGAGAAAATATTTGGGAAAATATTTGAGAAAATATTTGGGAGATTATTTGAGAAAATATTTGGGAGATTATTTAGGAAAATATTTGCGAAAATAATGAGAGATTATTTGAGAAAATATTTGGGAAAATATTTGAGTATATATTTGGGAGATTATTTGAAAAAATATTTGGGAAAATATTTCAGAAAATATTTGGGAGATTATTTGAGAAAATATTTATGAAAATATTTGGGAGATTATTTAGGAAAATATTTGAGAAAATATTTGGGAGATTATTTGAAAAAATATTTGGGAGGTTATTTGGAAAACTATTTGAGAAAATATTTTAGAAAATATTTGAGAAAATGTTTGAACGAATGCGTTAATAATAAGACCTTATTTTATGATCACCGTGAATCACTGACCAGTGTAAATAATTCCTCGAAGGGAAAAGAAACTTTCGACGTAATAAAAGAAGTTTGTTTTGTAAACGCACGGTACACCACGTTGCGGAGTAACGTAAATATCCTTCGAAGGATAAAAAGCTACTCTCTTTTCTTCGCGTTCGACGTTGAATAATAATAACAAAGAAAACTGTGTTTCGTAAGATAAATCTTCTTTCCGTACAATTACGTACAGCAATGTTCGACATTTTGTTCCTCGAGACGCTCGAACGAATAAACGAGTCGTAATCGCGGGTTGTATCGTTGATCGTTCGGTTCATTGTTCCCGTAGCGGAATTTTTCCATCGAGGAACGAAGCACGTTCTACACAAGCCCGCGAAATCGGAGGATCTTCGAAGAAACGGAGCGAGTCTTCTCCATCCGCGGGACGTCCCCGTAGAGAGAGATCGCACACATAAAGGCGACAGCGGAAGTCGTGCGTCCAGAGACAGAGAGAGAACGTTAGTCGAAGAGAGGCGCAGGCGATGACGTCCGATGACCTAGCGTTTGCGCGTGTCTGGACGCGTGTACAGTAATCGCGGGACGACTGAAACGAAAGCTACTTGGCTAAAGGTCGAGATGTACCTCCAGGAATCTTTCTCGTCCTTATCTGGGCGCTGATCGTGCAACGAGAGCGAGCGAGACGGAGCAACGAACAACGAGACTCGCATTACATGCGCTCGAGTGACTCGTAACGGAGCTATTGGAACGATGGACGATACTTGTTAAAGACAGACAACTCTCGATGTGTCATTTGTTCGATAAAAATTGTAAAACGAAATTATAGTTGTATTATACGAACGAAAGATAAGAACTTTAGATAAATGAAGAAAACTATCGGAAGAGAAATACGTTGGGATTAATTTCGTATTAGTTATTCGAGGAGAAATTGTTCTGTTTATTCGGAGACATATCGTTTCAGTTATCCGGGGAGAAATTGTTCCAGTTATACGGGGACATATCGTTTCAATTATCCGGGTAAAAATTGTTCCACTTATTCGGTAAAGTATCGTTCCAGTTATCCGGGGAAACATTTCTCCACTTATTTGGGGTCATATCGTTTCAATTATCCGGGCAAAAATTTCTCCACTTATTCGGGGACATATCGATTCAATTATCCGGGAAAAAATTTCTCCACTTATTCGGGGACATATCGTTTCAATTATCCGGGCAAAAATTGTTCCACTTATTTGGTAAAGTATCGTTCCAGTTATCCGGGGAAAATTTCTCCACTTACTCGGGGACATATAGTTTCAATTATCCGGGCAAAATTTGTTCCACTTATTTGGTAAAGTATCGTTACAGTTATCCGGGGAAAAATTGCTCCACTTATTCCGGGACATATCGTTTCACTTATCCGAGGAGAAATTGCTCCACTTATTCGGGGACACATCGTTTCAGTTTCCCGGGGAGAAATCGTTGCGATTATCCGGAGAAAAATCATTTCGGTTATCCGGAGAAAAATCGCTTCAGTTATCCGAGGAAAGATCGTTTCAGACATCGTTTCAGTTCGTCCGTGGATTACTGTATTAGCGCGCGTATGTACGACCCTCCGTTCAGCTAAATAAACGGGAGAACCTGCGATTCCTTGCCTCCCGTTTCACTTACGAGACAGTGTGCGATGCCATCTCGTGGCCGTCCGCGTACAGGTTTTGCACCTGGCTATAATCGGTCCACTCGTGCGAGACATAGAACGTGGCCGAGATCGGGCATCCGTTCGGATTCTTACGGCCGTTCTCGAACAGATCGGCGTACAACGGTTTGTTTAGATCGTTCACGGCGTCGTCGAACGTCAGCAGAACGATCTGCGGCGTCTGTTCAGCCGGGATTCCACCTGGATACACGATATCGTTACGAATCGTCACGATGTTTACCCGTGTTCAACCCCTCGAGTGGAAATGACGAGTACTCTAATGTCAACTTTAACCACGCCCAGCCTAGTATTATACATCGACTGTTAAAACTCTCGGTCCTTTTCTTTTTATTTTAACTTATCGAGTAGAAATGATTCTCCCGAGTACTCTGCACTGAATTCAAATTTAACGAACTACTCTCATCTAAGTATCATCCATTGACTATTCAAATTCTCACTCTCTTTTTTGTTATTTTAATTTCTTGAGTAGAAATTATTCTCGCGAGTAATCAGCACTGAATTCAAATTTAATGAACTACTCTTATCCGAATATTGTTCATCAACTATTCAAATCCTCACCCTCTTTTTTTATATTTTAATTACTTGAGTATAAATTATCCTTGCGAGTACTCTGCACCGAATTTAAATTTAATGAACTACTCTTATCCGAATATTATTCATCGACTATTCAAATTCTCACTTTCTTTTTTGTTATTTTAATTTCTTGAGTAGAACTTATACTCGCGAGTAGTCTGTACTGAATTCATCTTTAATGAACTACTCTCATTTCAGTATTATCCATCGACTATTCAAATTCTCAACCTCTTTTTTGTTATTTTAATTTCTTGAGTAGAAATTATCTTCGCGAGTAATCAGCACTGAATTCAACCTTAATGGACCAAACCTACTCTCCTCAGTTAGACTTAACTTTAATTGACCACGTTTACCCCAATACTATCTATCGACTATTAAAATTCTCATTCCGTCTTTTTTTGTTTTAATCTCTTGAGTAGAAATGATTCTCGCGAGTACTCTGCACTAAACTCAACTTCAATGTACTACTCTCACTAGAATATTATCTTTCGACCATTATAACTCTTACATTTTTTTTCTTTATTTTAACCCCTCGAATACAAATGACAATTCTCGCGAGTACTCTGCTAAACTCAACTTTAATAAACTACTCTCACCCGAATATAATCTTCCAACCATTATAACTCTTACACCTTCTATCTTTATTTTAACCCCTCAAATACAAATAACAATTCTCGCGAGTACTCTGCACTAAACTTAACTTTGATAAACCACACCCACTCTCCTCTGCTAGACTTAACTTTGACGAACCACATTCACCCCAATACTATCCATCAACCATTAAAATTCTCACCCCTTTCTTCTTTCTATCTCTACTTCACTCTACCTCGAATCTCTACCAAAAAAATATTTATCCTTATCCTAGTAAACAAATGCGAACCGATTCACTTCTAAATCACTCCACGAGAAAAAACGAGATAAAATAATTCGAATAGATTTCTAATAAATTAAACCGTAAAGAGTAGAATATGATCGTTCACGATCCCCCGAAGCTGGTTCGTTTACGAACGTTGGCTACACTACGCGATGTTTCTGGGTGGTCTCCCGTTGAAACTTGTTTCACGGGATATTCACGGTGATTCTACAACTGGCGTTAATCGGGACACCTTCTCCTGAACGCAAATCATCGCAGAAATGCGCGTGGGTTTCCGATATCACCGCACGGGGACGGGTGGGGTGTGGTGGGCTCGTGATCACGATTCGTCCCAAAAGAAACCCGCTTGATCCATTGCTCAATTAAAAACGAAACGTAGGCAGAGGGCCACCCGACCCCGCTGGATTCTTCCGTGTGATTTACGCGTGGTGTGCGGTTGCACAATCTTTTCTAGACGCAGCAACAGCTCGACTAAGCCCTCTTCAATGCTTGTAGCCGCATACACGCGGGAAATTTTATTACCAAGACTCGACGCTCATTTTGTCCCGACTATTTAACCGGGGAATCGACGATTTTCAATTTTGATAAAATTTAAACGGGAAGTATTATGCTTCACGTTCACGTGGCGAAAACTACCCTTGATACTGGGGACTAAGAAATCATTTTGATGAGATCGTTGTGTTCGGATTTTAAAAGAAATTTGACAGGTTTGTAGGTGACGTTTTCGTGGTTAATCAGATTATTCTTTTTTAAATTAATTTTAATTAGAAAATTTAACTACGATATTTTGTAATTTAATACAATGGGGATATGACTTATTCGGATTCCGAAAAACAAAGTACGATATTTTATAATGTAATACAATGGGGATGTGATTTATTCGGATTTTGAAAATGTGGGAAGTTGTATTTTAATAAAATGGTAGTAAATTCTGAGAAGACCTCCCGGTGAGTCTAATTTTTTAGAATTTATAATTCAGTGAAATAGTGTGTGTGTGTAAAATTTAATTTAAAAAAGTATGGAAGCATCGTTGCGTAAAAGTTCTCCCCGCGAGTATTTCACGTAGTGGTAAATCTATTAGAAAAAATAAGAATTCAAATTTGTCTTCCACGGATTAGCATAAGGAACGTAACAAACGGTAGCTATAAATATGAACGATTGGAATTTTGGTCACGCAGGAGCTTTCGATTTTAAAATATGGCAGACGTAATAAAGAAAGAAATTGTTATATAATTCGTAACACGAAAAGAGAATGGATACTTTAAGTATTACAAAACAAATAATACAAATTTTCTATTTTAAGGGTTGACACGTTATTCTTCATTGAATGTTTTTCCCTTTGAAATTTTATTACGCGAGTGTTTTCGAATTTAAGATGAAAATTTAGAAAGCTCTAGATATAATATATAATTGTTAAAGAACGTAACACGAAAAGAGAATGGATACTCGAAATATTATAAAAACAATCATTCAAATTTTTTGTTTTAAATGATGAGATGTTTTTCTCCATTGAAAATTTTTCCCTTCGAAATTTCATCACGCGAGTGTTTTCAATTTTAAAATATAGCACCAGATATAATACATAATTGTTACACGACGTAACACAAAAAAAGAATGGACACTCGAAATATTATAAAAACAACAATTCAAATTTTCTATTTTAAGCGACGAGATATTTTTCTCTATTGAAAGATTTTCTTCGCGGAGACGTTTCCACGCAGATACAGTCTAAGAAACGATAGCTATAATTCTGACGCTTCGAAATTTGATCACACGAGTGTTTTCGATTTTAAAATATAGCACCAGATATAATACATAATTGTTACACGACGTAACACAAAAAAAGAATGGACACTCGAAATATTATAAAAACAATAATTCAAATTTGCTATTTTAAGCGACGAGATATTTTTCTCTATTGAAAGATTTTCTTCGCGGAGACGTTTCCACGCAGATACAGTCTAAGAAACGGTAGCTATAATCTCGACGCTTCGAAGTCTTGTCACGCGGGAGCTTTCGATTTTAAACGGTGTGCGCGTGCAAAATCGCGACCGGGGCACGACGGATCTGTTTCACTTTCGAGCGCCGTGCACGACGGTTACGCGTAACGTTAGAATCGGAGAAAGTCACGGTGGCTGAGCTAAACCGATCGGCCAAACTTAACATTCGCGGTGGCACGGGACGCCTTGCGTCACGCCGCTGCCCACGTCGTGAGACTTTTTTTTTTATTATTATTCTTCCTAATATTATTTATGTATCTACCATTCCCGTACACTTCGTTATTTAATCAATAAGACCACTGGAGAAACGATAAGAATGTTTTTTTTTCGCGTTTCAAATACGATTAAGATTGGAGATCGTAATTTCGAGCGTGTGTTAAAAAGATAAGTGTATTGGGAATGTACGTGTACACGTGTATTTGAATACACGTGAAACAGAGATCTCTAGCTCAGACCACTTTATGTTGTCGTTGTCGTTTAGGCGACACCTTGCGTCACTCTACTACCCACGTCGCGATATTGTTATTCGGTCCTCTCAGGTTTATTTATGTATCCGCTACTCAAATACACTTGATCATTTAACCGAGAAGAGTATCACAGAAATAATAAGAATTTTTCCAACAACGATCAAATCATCATCGTCGTCGTCACGTCGCAATATTTTCTCTTATTCTCTTTTCTGAGTATTATTTGTGTATCCCTTACTCAAATACATTTGATTAAGTAGGAGTACACGCCCTATTATTTAACCGAGAATACAATCACAGAAATAATAAGAATTTTATTTCGCGTTGCCAATAAGAATCAGACTACTCTGAAGATCATCAATATTATTTGTGTATCCCTTACTCAAATACATCTGATTGAGTAGGAGTACACACTCTACTATTTAATCGAGAATAGTACCACAAAAATAATAAGAATTTTATTTCGCGTTACCAACAAGGATTAGACCACTCTAGAGATCATTGTCGTCGTCATTGTCACGTAGAAATATTTTTCCTTATTCTCTCCTCTGAGTATTAATCATGTACCCCTTACTCAAATACACTTGATTGAGTAAAAGTACACACTCTGTTATTTAACCAAGAATAGTAATTGTCACGTAGAAATATTTTTCCTTATTCTCTCCTCTGAGTATTAATTATGTATCCCTTACTCAAATACACTTGATTGAGTAAGAGTACACACTCTACTATTTAACCAAGAATAGTACCACAAAAATAATAAGAATTTTATTTCGCGTTACCAACAAGGATTAGACCACTATGGAGATTATCATCGTCGTCATCGTCACATCGCGGTATTCTTTCTTATTCTCTCCTCTCGGTATTATTTACGTATTTATTACTCAAATACACTCTATTACTCAACCAAGATACTACCACGGAATTAATAAGAATTTTTCGCGCCAGAGATGTGGAGATCATCATCGTTGTCATCGTCACATCGCGGTATTCTTTCTTATTCTCTCCTCTCGGTATTATTTATCTCTCTATTACTCAAATACACTCTATTACTCAACCGAGATACCACCACGGAATTAATAAGAATTTTTCGCGCCAGAAATGTGGAGATCATCATCGTTGTCATCGTCACATCGGAGTATTCATTCTTATTCTCTCCTCTCGGAATTATTTGTCTCTCTATTACTCAAATACACTCTATTACTCAACCGAGATACCACCACGGAATTACTAAGAATTTTTCGCGCTAGAAGTACGATTCAAATCACTGTGCGTTGTCATCTACGCGTAGTATTTCGACGATACCGATACTCGTGTTTCCGCGTATTCACGGCGGGTCTCGCGTGTCTCTGGGATACCGTGGCGAGCCGTGATCTCGCGACATGGTAGGGATTGAACCACTTTTGGTCGCGTGCACGCTTACCTGGAATGTCGGAGCCGCCGCAGCTGCAGTCAGGAATCAAGCAGACATCCCTGCGACACTTGGCCGCCGGTTTGTCGACCTGCGGGGTCGGATAGATCGGTGATGGTCTCGTCGGTGGATACCTGTAGATGTCGATGAACTCCTGAGCCTTCGAGACGATCTCCGTGGATGGTTTCAAGGTTGGTCGAGATCGTCTGAAAATTGGAAACCCACGAATAATCGACGATTTTCAAGAGATCGTGGAAAAAACGCAGGAGTAGTCGATGATTTTTACGAGATCGACGAATCGTGGCAATAATCAATGATTTTTTGAAGATAGTAAAACAATCGTACGAAGAATCGATGATTGTCACGAGATCGACGAGTATTTTTGAAAATAAATGATTGTTACGAGATTGAGGAATACTTTTGAAAATAAATGATTGTTACGAGATTGGAGAATATTTTTGAATATAAATAATTATCACGTGATCGAGGAATATTTTTGAAAATAAATGATTGTCACGAGATCGACGAATATTTTTGAAAATAAATGATTGTCACGAGATCAACGAATATTTTTGAAAATAAATGTTAGTCACGAGATCGACGAACATTCTTGAAAATAAATTATTTTTACAAGAACGCACGAATAATCGATGATTCTCTCGAGATCGAGGAATAAAGATAATGATCGATGATTTTCGCGAGATCGACTGGAACGAAGGCAACAGTCGATGATTTTCACGAAATCGTGGAAAGAGTCTACGAGTAATTGATAATTTTCACGAGATCGACGAACATAGGCAAGAATCGATGATTTTCACGAGATTGTGAAAGGTACGCAGGAATAATCGATGATTTTCACGAAACCGGGGAAGGAACATACGTCGTGGTTACACGTTCGCGGAAACGCGGCGCGGGCATTGTTTTCGCGAGGCGATTTCTCCATTAAAATCGATCGAAGCTCCGTCGATTCGATGTCGCGATACCGCGAGCGGTTCTTTTGCCGCATTTTTCGCGTACGTTGACACGACGGGTATTTACTATCCGAGAGATAATTGTTTGGCAAGTCTGGCGGCGTACGGTCGCGCGCAGCTTGCACGCAATTAACTTTCTAGCCGCATTAATTCGATGGCTACGTTCGTTCACCTCGTGGAAGCGACACCGGTGACGCCGATCAACGAGATCTCGTGGTTTCCGAGACGCTGCGAGCGAACATCCGCTTTTGGATGCGAGGCTGACGGACGCGAGTCGAATTTCCGCGTACTCGAACAATCGGCTGAATTTCACCATTGGTGTATTCCGGGAATATTATTCGAATAGTCGAGCGATCCAGTACTCGAGTGTTCGAGTGATTGAGTATCTTTCGAATACTGGGGTATTCGAATAGCATTTGAAAAGTTGAGTGGTATTCGAATATCATTTGAACGCTTGGGTATTTGAATAGGATTCGAAAAGTTGAGTAGTATTCGAGTATCGTTCGAATGCTTGGGTATTCAAATAGGGTTCGAAAAGTTGAGTAGTATTCGAATAGGGTTCGAAAAGTTGAGTAGAACTTGAGTATCTTTTGAACACTTGGGTATTTGAATAGGATTCGAAAAGTTGGGTAGTATTCGAGTATTATTCGAACACTTGGGTATTCGAATAGGATTCGAAAAGTTGAATAGTATTCGAGTATCATTCGAACACTTGGATATTCGAAAAGTTGAGTAGTATTCGAGTATCTTTCGAACACTTCGACTATTCGAATAACATTCGAAAAGTTGTGTGGTACTTGAAAACTGTTCAAGAAGTTGAGTGGTACTTTAATACTATTCAAAAACACGAGTAATACTTGAATATAATTCAAAAATTTGAGTAACATTTGAACAGCGTAATTCGACAAGTGATCCCAGTTTCTAATCATTCGAAAGTTATCGCACAATGATAATCAACTTCGAATACATTCTTATTCGAATAATATTACTCAAATACCAACGTTCAAATTTTATTCACAGCTTCTGAACGTCGAATAAAATATTCGAATAGTCTCAAATTTCCTCGAAAATGGCCTCGATCGTCGTTCAGGGACTCAGAGTTCGTTGAGATACGCGGACGTGACGCCTTTATGCTCGTTTTCGACAGGAAGCGGTTTTCCTTGGTAATTCGTCGATTAACGGGAAAATTGCATACGTAAGGCCAGTCATCTTGTACTCGACTATACGCAAAGAGACAAGTCGAACTCGCTGAGACTTTCTAGCGAGTCTCCTTGGATAAGAATCGCGCGATCGTCGGACCAGTTCGCGTCAAAATGCTAGCGTTAAAGGCGTCTCGTCCAGGGAATCCTGAACAACTGTGTATCGACTACTAAGGAAAAAGTCAACGAAACGTTGCGAAGAGGAACTAGTCGGTTTAAAATGGCAAGGAATTTTTGACTTACGGTGGTGCTGTGCCACGATGGACCTGCTGGGGACGACCTCGGCTGAAAGAAAACAAACACGAGAACATTGTAAACAACTGTAGTCGAGAAAAGTTGGTATTATAGTCATCTGCTGGTAAATTGACCCCCTGTGATTATAATACTTATAACAAAGTCTATTGACTGCATAATTAAGGAAACATATTTGCTCCAAGTGGAGCATAGTTATCGTTAGTAGTAAGAATAAATTACCTATCGTGCAGAATGAAAGTTTTTTTTTTTTGCCGAGAAATAAGTATTTTTTTTTTAATTAAGAAAGTTGAAGATGTGTGTGGTGGGATATATTTGATATAAAGTGATTTTAAAAGTAAATATTAAACCATAGTGGGTGGAGCCATATTATCCCTACTTTCGTAAAAGTTTCTAAATTGAATGATTTTTTTTATACATGTTAAGTTAACATTCAATCGTTTTTCTTTTGCTTCCACCTCTCGTCACGCACAGTTGCATTGCTTCACCTATATTATAAGCGAAAATTCGAAGCAATTTACGTTACGAAACTAAAAGTATAAAATTAGATTCTATACTACGATTTTAAAAAGTATAAAACTAGAGAAGTATATTACCTC
Organism: Ptiloglossa arizonensis; assembly: GCF_051014685.1. Taxonomy (NCBI): domain Eukaryota; kingdom Metazoa; phylum Arthropoda; class Insecta; order Hymenoptera; family Colletidae; genus Ptiloglossa; species Ptiloglossa arizonensis. The sequence continues at coordinate 29,437,725 of NC_135048.1, read as the reverse complement.
TACTTCTTTAGAGTTTCTAAAATGAATTATTTTGCTTCCACATTTCGTCACGTGTAACTGCATTCGAGTAAAAATTCAAAGGAATTTACGTTACGAATCAGATTTCAAAACGTACAAAATTAGAGAAATATATTACCCTCACTTTTTTAAAATTTGTAACATGAATTATTTTGTTTTTCTTTTTCCTTCCACATTTCGTTACGTGTAACTATATTACCTTAACTGTATAATAAGCAAAAATTCAAAGCAATTTACATTACGAATCAAATTTTAAAAAGTATGAAACTAGAGAAGTATATTACCTCCACTTTTTTTAAATTTCTAAAATGAATTATTTTGCTTTTATTTTTGCTTCCACATTTCGTTACGTGTAACTATATTACCTTAACTGTATAATAAGCAAAAATTCAAAGCAATTTACATTACGAATCAAATTTTAAAAAGTATAAAACTAGAGACTTATATTACTTCCACTTCTTTAAAGTTTCTAAAATGAATTATTTTCCTTTTCTTTTCCTTACACATTTCGTCACGTGTAACTGCATTCGAGTAAAAATTGAAAGCAACATACATTACGAATCAGATTTCAAAAATTATAAAACCAGAAGAATAATATATATTACCCCCACTTCCTTAAAGTATCTAAAATGAATTATTTAGTTTTTCTTTTTGCTTCCACATTTCGTCACGTGTAACTACATTAACTTAACTCTATAATAAGCAAAAATTCAAAGCAATTTACATTACGACTCAGATTTAAAAAAATATAAAACTAGAGAAATATATTATACCCCCACTTTCTTAACGTATCTAAAATGACTTATTTTCCTTTTCGTTTTCCTTCCAAATTTCGTCACGTGTAACTACATTAACTTAACTGTAAAATAAGCAAAAATTCAAAGCAATTTGCATTACGACTCAGATTTAAAAAAATATAAAACTAGATAAATATATTATACCCCCACTTCCTTAAAGTATCTAAAATGACTTATTTTCCTTTTCTTTTTCCTTCCAAATTTCGTCACGTGTAACTACATTAACTTAACTGTAAAATAAGTAAAAATTCAAAGCAATTTACATTACGACTCAGATTTAAAAAAATATAAAACTAGATAAATATATTATACCCCCACTTCCTTAAAGTATCTAAAATGACTTATTTTCCTTTTCGTTTTCCTTCCACATTTCGTCACGTCTAACTGCGTTACCTTACCTACGTCGTGAGCAAAAATTCCTCGCGATTTGCAATCGTGAACCGGATTTCGAAAGAAATATAAAACAATATGGCTCGTGTTACCACCTACTTCACCCCCATGACCAACGATCGCGATACAACCTGCGAAGTACATAGTATCCATCTCTCTATAGGATCGAAAAGAAGAACGAAAAATCGATGTAAGTTTCCGGTTAGCCGCGCAAAAGGAAAATGTCCGCGCCTGTCGGGAGAGAAAGCGAGCGCTTCGTTTTGCGGAATAAAGAGACCAGCGAAGTCGGGCGTCGGTCGACGGGGAACCGTGTACTTTTTGCTCGAGCTGTGGTACTCGAATAAATTAACCGTAGGCGTGGAAGATGGAAATCGAAAACTCGTGGAAATTCACGATACGGAACGCCACCATTATCTCTCTCGAGGTACTTTTTCTTTTTCAACAACTTCTTCGAACGACATCGAGCTCACAATAATTTAAAAGTATAATAGACACGAGAATATAATGCCAAGATCACGTATCGATTATACGGAAACCCGTGTGAAAGAGTTGTTATTTAAAGTGTACGAAACATAAATAACGGATCACTTCGCGCGCACGCGCGCGAGCATAATTCAGAACGTGGCATTTGGGTGTGTTGGGAGCCATCTTAAACACGTTGCACCGGATCAACGGATCGTTTAACTCGTGGTGCGATAATTGTACGTCAAGTCGCGAATTGTCTACGCCGTGAGACTAATGAAAAATTATAGTTATTATATACGGGCTCTCGCAACATCCGCGAGCGGATAAATTGAACCATGGAGGACTTAACGATAAGTGCGAACCACGGGGATCCAGATGGGACAGAATGTGTATCTTTCTCTCTCTCGAGAGAGAGAGACAGAGAATCTTTCTATTTGTTTTCACGATAAGATACGCACGAACGCTGAATTTATTATTCGTGATTCGAGACAGCGTTGTAGATAATAGACACACTTTGTTTCGTTCGACGGTGGGGAATTTAGAACCTACTTAACGTTCAGCTGTCGGAACTTCTGAAGTCGACGTCTTCGATCTTGCCCCGAGGCCACGATCAATCTCTACCACCACTTTCACGAACTGTTACGCGCGCGTGTATAAATAAAAGCGAACGCGTGCGAGCGTACCGGCGCGTTGCGACCGATCAGCGTTCGCGTTTAATTTTCACCGTGAAAATCGTCGACGATTACCGGTAACGAGTCGGGGACTCTTCTACACTCGAGTAGGGAGCGGGTACGAGTAATTTTAGAGGGAGTAATTTTAGACGGAGGAATCGATTTGCTGGCTCTTCTCGCAAAAGGAACGATAAAGTATGGGGAAATAGACCGATAATGAATTTTTTTTTTTTTTCATAGACAGATCGAATTTGAATTGTTAGCTTTACGTAGGTTTATTCTGGTTCATAGATATGTACGTTAGTCTAGGTTTACGAATTTTTACTTTTTTACGTTTTGGAGCAACGATTGTACGAGATTATACTCGTCGTTGAGATGGAATTTTTTTTAAATAGTAGAAACATCGAATTTGATATTTTAACTTTGTGGAGGTTTGTTATGGTTTATTCTGATAGATTGGCCTAAGTTAATGAAATCTGGGTCGATCTTTGTACTCTTTTTACGTTTCGGAGCACCGATTGTACGAGATCGTACTCGTCAACGAAATAGAATTTTTTTTAAATGATAGAAAGATCAAATTTGAAATTTTAACTTTCTGGAGGCTTGTTATGGTTCATTTTGATAGATTGGCCTAAGTTAATGAAATCTGGGTCGATCTTTGTACTCTTTTTACGTTTTGGAGCACTGATTACTGAGATTATACTCGTCGTTGAAATGGAATTTTTTTAAAATGATAGAAACATTGAATTTGATATTTTAACTTTGTGGAGGTTTGTTCTGTTTCATTCTGATAGATTGGCCTAAGTTAATGAAGTCTGGGTCGATCTTTGTACTCTTTTTACGTTTTGGAGCACCGATTGTACGAGATCGTACTCATCATCGAGATAGAATTTTTATCAAATGATAGAAAGATCAAATTTGAAATTTTAACTTTCTGGAGGCTTGTTCTGGTCCATTCTGATAGATTGGCCTAAGTTAATGAAATCTGGGTCGATTTTTGTACTCTTTTTACGTTTTGGAGCACCGATCACCGAAATTGTACTTCTCGTCGTTGAGATAGAATTCTTTTAATTGACAGAGTGATGGAATTTGAAATGTTAGATTTACAGAGATTCAATATAATAGATAAATTAGTCTAGAATGAGTACTTGACTTTTTTCATTTTGATGCACTGGTTACTTGAGATCATACTCATCATTGAATTAGAAATTATAAATTTGAAAGTTTAACTTCACGGAGGTTTATTCTGGTTCATTATGACAGATAAATTAGTCTAAGTTAACAAAGTTTAGGTTGATATTTACTCTTGTTACGTTTTGGAGCATCGAGATTGTACTCCGCCATTGAGATAGAATTTTTGTAAATAACAAAGGAATGGAATTTTAAATTTTGGCTCCACAGAGATTCACTCAAACAGATTGATTAGTCTAGATTAAATCCTTGCCTTTTTTAGGTTCTTTAGTTTTGGAGTACCGGTTTTCTGAGATCGTATCCACCATTGAGATAGACTTTTTTCTTACCGTGTTCTGAATTGACAAAAAATTTTCCCGGAAAAATAAATATATCACGTTAACCACCATTAATTAAGGTATGTATCTACTAATTTTTATCCCGATCCGATTTCTCCTTCCCAAAGAAAAAAATCGAGAAAAGAATCCTCAATTTTAATAATCCAGAGAACCAACTACCCCTTAAATCGTAGAATGTTTAAAAAAATTCTTTTGCAAAAACTATCTCATTGGTAAATATCTCATTAACCTCCACTAAAAGTCTACGAATTTTCACTCGGATCCAATTACTTCATCGCGGAAGAAAAAATAATAAAAGACAATTAATTTTCAGAAAAATGTACCACACACTGTTCCCTTAAATCGTGGAACGGACAGTTTGAAAAATGTCTTTCTGAAAACGATACATATCTCGTTAACGTCCATCAAATATGGTACACGTCCAATTTTCATTCCGATCCAATTACCGTTTCATGGAAAAAAAGTAAACGATAGCGATCCATAGATTTTCCGAACAATGTACCAGTACCCCTTTAAATCCTCTACTTTTACGGTGTATCGTGCAAAACGTGGCACGAACACGCGATTCGGCTCACGGATCGATCCAACGGATAACTGGGATAATATCGAAGGTTGTCCCGTCGCGATCATTGCGTGTCTATTCCCGACCAGTTGCGTAAACCGAAAACAAAAACTGGCGAACGACAATCGCCAAGGTACACGCGGATACCGTACCTGGGAGCGTTGACCGTGTATGGTCTGCTGGTGGTGGTTGGTGGTTGTGTGGTCGTCGTCAGTGGTATGAACGTGTCCACGATAGCGTTCGGAGTCGTCACGTGGACCACGGGGTGGCTGAGCACGTTTGGCCTGCGCACACACGACTTTTAATTAACAATTTGCCGCCGTTCCGCGAAATCGTACTTTCGTCGACGAAACACCGATCGTTTAGCCGATTTTTCTCGTATAAATGCGTCGGTTGCCATGTCAAACATCAAAGATTTCTTTAAAAGGCTCGTAACGAACGGACCTTGATACTTGTACACTCTCGAGTACCTTATTCGGAAGAATGGAAAGAAATGTACTTGTTTCACGCGATTTTAATCTTCTTTGAGATGATTTTGTGTAAAATTGGAAAATGGTAAATGTATCTGTGAACATTTAAGTAAAAAACTAACGAGAATATTGAGGATAGATCACACACGCATTATTAATTAACAATTTTCTGTCATTTCGCGAAATTAGACTTTTGTTGACGAAACACCGATCGTTTAGCCGTTTTTTCTCGTATGAACGCGTCGGTTGCCATGTCAAACATCAAAGATTTCTTTAAAAGGCTCGTAACGAACGGACCTTGATAGTTGTACATTGTCAAATACCTTATTTAGACGAGTGGAAAGAAATGTACTTGTTTCACGCGATTTTAATCTTCTTTGAGATCATTTTGCGAGGGTAAAAATGGAAAGTGGTAAATGTATTTGTGAATTGTAAAAAGTTAATTTTTAATTAACAATTTGCCGCCATTTGCGAAATCAGACTTTCGTCAACGAAACATCGATCGTTTATCCGATTTTTCTCGTATCAACGTCACGTCAAATACCATAGATTTCTTTAAAAGGCTCGCGACAAGCAGACCTCGATACTTGTACACTGTCGAGTACCTTATTTGGAAGAATGGAAAGAAATGTACTTGTTTCACGCGATTTTAATCTTCTTTGAAATAATTTTGCAAGTGTAAAAATGGAAAATGGTAAATGTATTTTTCAACTGTAAATAGCTAATGAGAATATTGAGGATAGATATAAAAATTAGAGCGACAGTCAACGTGTCGACGATAGCAATCTCTGTCATCTTCAAGGAATGTAAGATTGTGAGTGTTTCTTATTTTTCTTTTTCAATTTAATTCAAGAAAAATTTTTTTCTTCAACGTACGGTATGTTGAGTAATAATCGTACGCAGTAAAAATATTTACCATTGTTAGGAACGGTCGAGAATGGTACAATTATGGCAATCATCTGCACAAAGCGGTTAATCGTTATTTGAGAAAAAAAATTAACTGGGAATAAACATCGGTTCGATCGATGAATGCACTATAATCGACTCTTAATCGTTTGCCTTCGTTAAACATAGCAAACGGTAAATATTATCACCGATTGCGTTTATCGTCGATTAGATCGATAACCTCGATTTTACGGTGCGTCGAGACGAATCTCGCGGCGTGGATGCGTCGCGACGTCATCTACCGATTTGAAGAAACGTAATTTACGAGAATAGCAAAGTCTCGTGGAAGCTCAAGGCGAAACGTTGTTCCACGCGATTGTGGTAATTTTCTTGTCGCGTGAAAACGTTCCACGCTGAAGGAACTGAAAGATTTCCTTCTTTTTTCGACGGACGAACTGCGCGACTTGGTCCTTTCACGATTAAGAAGAAATTTCTCACCTGAACGACTGGCCCTCGGTAATGCGGAACTTGTTCTTGTTGAGCTGAGCCTGGTGGTCGGGGACAGAGAAGCAGAAAAAGTTGTGATTCGGTCCAATCGCGTGGCTCGAACAGGGGATGGGCACGTTCGAACGATATTGTCACTGAAATGTATCTAAAGTACTGAATTCACGGAACGAACGACGAACAACCTGACAGATGGTCGTTTATTCGACGGGTGATTAAATATCGAGGTCGAATATTGAATACTCCTGTAACTCGTATTCGATGCATTTTCGAATGTACTTGATGTATCGTCGAATATAAAATACACTAGCTTGTACTCGATGTATCTTCGAATACCGAACACACTAGCTTGTACTTGATGTATCCTCGAATATAAAATACACTAGCTTGTACTCAATGTATCCTCAAATACCGAATACACTAGCTTGTACTCGATGTATCCTCAAATACCGAATACACTAGCTTGTACTCGATGTATCCTCGAATACCGAACACACTAGCTTGTACTTGATGTATCCTCGAATATAAAATACACTAGCTTGTACTCAATGTATCCTCAAATACTGAATACACTAGATTGTACTCGATGTATCCTCAAATACCGAATACACTAGCTTGTACTCGATGTATCCTCGAATACCGAATACACTAGCCTGTACTCGATGTATTCTCGAATATCGAATACACAAGCTTGTACTCGATGTATCTTCAACTACAGAATACACTAATTTATATTCAATGCATCTGTATCGAATACACTGTTAGCTATTTAATGAATCCTCGAATATTAAGTACTCTTGTAACTTGTAATCGAGGCATCCTTCAAGTACACGATTTTATATTTGGTATCTAATCGATTTTCCAATCGAAAATCCTCGAATACCGAATACACTAGCTTGTACTCGATGTATCCTCGAATACCGAATACACTAGCTTGTATTCGATGTATCCTCGAATACCGAATACACTAATTTATATTCAATTGATCTGTATCGAATACACTGTTTGGTACTTGACGAATCCTCGAATATTAAATACTCTTGTAACTTGTAATCGCGGCATCCTTCAAGTACACTACTTTATAATTGGTATCCAATCGATAAAGTATATTTACACGTTCAACCACACCGACGAATAAAAAACACGTTACCCCTTCGGGTCCCGTGTGTGCAAGGTGTAGGGGAAAATAAATGTAAAGGGATATACGATTCTCATAAATGGCCCCAGAATCTCGGCTACACTTTGGAATACAAATTGGAAAGGTGTTTATCGTTCGAATACTTTACGAAACACGTACGTTGCCCATCCCTGCATCGGGAGACGCGCGAGAATGCTTTCTCGTTCTACCTGATTCTCGTAGATATCGTAGTCCTGTACCGTGACGTCCTGGTTCAGATTGTACTTGTCCGCCTCGTTCACGGCGACCTTCTTCGGCTTCTGGTACTGCTTCGTATTCACCTCGCTGATCTTGACGCTCGGCTGAACCGGCACAGTTTGGTTCACGGTGTACTGGTTGTAATCTAACCGAGAAACGACGGATCACTGACGATTTCGATCGTTCCCAAGACCACTGGGTATCCGTGAACTTGAATCGTGGAAAATCGTTCGACGTGTCGTGGGAAATTCAATGCACGCTTACCATCGTCTTTGTAAATGGACACGTCGTCGTCGTAGATCGTGTAATACGGATAGCTCTGATCTGGATCGCTATAATACGCCTTCGAGATCACCGGAGAGACTGTCGATGCCAGGATCTTGGCAACTCTAGGCGACTCCGAGGATGGTACTTGAGTCCTGTGATATTGAACACGGTTAAGGGGGGACTCGAATTTTGTATCTTTAAAAATGTACTCGATGTATCCTCGAATACTAAATACACTAGCTTGTACTCGTTGTATCCTCGAATACTGAATACACTAGCTTGTACTCGATGTATCCTCGAATACTGAATACACTAGTTTGTACTCGATGTATCCTCGAATACTGAATACACTAGTTTGTACTCGATGTATCCTTGAATACTGAATACACTAGTTTGTACTCGATGTATCCTCGAATACTGAATACACTAGTTTGTACTCGATGTATCCTCGAATACTGAATACACTAGTTTGTACTCGATGTATCCTCGAATACTGAATACACTAGTTTGTACTGGATGTATCCTCGAATACTGAATACACTAGTTTGTACTGGATGTATCCTCGAATACTGAATACACTAGTTTGTACTCGATGTATCCTAGAATACCGAATACACTAGTTTGTACTCGATGTATCCTCGAATACCAAGGATACGATTCGATTTTTTTCCTCTTGTACTGGGAATAAAATATTTCATAAAAATCGATACACTCGATATACTCGTATACACAATCGAAAAAAATTGTGCATACTCCTAAAATATAGAGGAAAGATATGCATACGAATGATATAATACTGATTAAGAAGTTTGAAAAAATAAATTAATTTCTAAAGTAACGAAAGTGGTACTTGTGGCGGCACTACCCACGCTTGCCACCAGAGGGAAACTCACCATCAACCGTTTCCCGCAAGTTCCCGTACCTGCTCCGATCGCTATATATACGACCTCTTACCGATCTTCCAATGTCCCGGCGTATAAGGCAGGGCCTGCTAGGATGCCTTACTGACGAGTCCACTAGCAGGCCCGGGATGAAACGCTTATCCCCACTTTCCTATTTCCGTTCTCTCCTATCTCAAACATCCTCGAATTTAGCGCCGCCAAAGTGGTGACCCCGTCTAAGAACCAACGCAACCTTCTGGACAGCAGCACAGCAGCAGTACAGGTGCAGCACAAGACGATGGAAGGAACGCAACGTAAAGGCCGATTTTTCGTAAATCCCCCTCTCCGAGGGTTGACTCCTCGACCTGCCAGCGACGACACGAACGCTATACTCCCGGCTAACCATCAGGATCAACCCCAGGAGGACAGCAGGCAGCTTGTCGACATTATTCACCGACCACACCGATGCGTTTCATAAATACTGGTACGCGCACGCATCAACGTCGGACAACAAGCGAAAACGCGGCTTGAGCAAACGATGCTCGCCACGCGTATTCCGCAATCGACAGCAGCTGGGCCTTACTACGAAAAAGAAGCATTCTTCTCTTCCACCGCTCTGGACAACCTCCTCCTGTGCCTGTTGTGCCAAACCGAACTACGGAACAAATACCTACGCCACTGGGACATCAGGACGGAACTTCAAAGTATCGTTTACCACTGGCAAGGGGGTTATGTGGCGGCACTACCCACGCTTGCCACCAGAGGGAAACTCACCATCAACCGTTTCCCGCAAGTTCCCGTACCTGCTCCGATCGCTATATATACGACCTCTTACCGATCTTCCAATGTCCCGGCGTATAAGGCAGGGCCTGCTAGGATGCCTTACTGACGAGTCCACTAGCAGGCCCGGGATGAAACGCTTATCCCCACTTTCCTATTTCCGTTCTCTCCTATCTCAAACATCCTCGAATTTAGCGCCGCCAAATACTTAAAGCACATGGAGGATGTACGGACGAAAAAAAAAATCAAATTATTATTAACAATATCGGTGAGATTTCTACGCTTATTTTTCACTCCACATATAGCTGATGATGTGAAATATAAGGAAAGATTATTTCCCGTTACGTGTTATTATTTTTTTCTTTCAAACTTTATGACATTTTACCAGAAATCCTATGACTTTTGAACAGGGGTGTATGTAACGAGCGGAAGTTTTTGCATATACTTTCGTAACCGCCTGTAAGCGTTTAACAAGTGAAACAAGAAAACGGTGCGTTTTGTTGGACCGACTACCGAAAAAAATTCGACAGGTAAGTGGTTAATGAAGACAGCTGACCGACTCTGTCTCGAAAGCTCCGAGTCGACGTAATATTATCCAACACGGGCGTCATACGGTCTCTTCGAAGCTTGAGGGGGAGAAAAAAAAAAGAAGTCAGATCATCGTTACGTAAGCGCGGGAACAGCCATCGAGCGAATTAAAGGAGCCCACGGCGAAAGAGAAATCGAACAAAAAGTTGGTGGCGCGCGTCGTGACTGGGCCGGTCTTGTTTCAAAGCCGATTTTACGCACCTGTAATGGGCTTCCGTTTGGGCGCGCGTGCTCACTAGGCTCTCCTTCTCCCTTTCCTGTGGGACGTTAATTGAGAAATTAATTCCATGCTCGTGGTCAAGTCGCTGTTTAATTCTCAATTAAACTCTACTCGCGCCTCACGAACCGCTACGTGATACTAGATCGCGTCGTTATCGGTCGAAAAATGGGGGAAAAGTATCGCTGAGAATTTTAATTCCACGTACACGAGAACATATATCGAGGTACTCGTGACTTCTTCAGTCGGGGTAAAAAGAAAAGAATAATTGAAATAATTTTAAGACTACTTAAAATATTGAGACTAGAAACTATATTGAACGAATACATCAGGGCTAAAAATTTTAATTGTACGTACACAAGAACATATATCGAGGTACTCGTGACTTCTTCAGTCGTAGTAAAAAGAAAATGATAATTGAAATAATTTTGGGAGTCTACTTAAAATATCGAAACTAGAAACTATATTGAACGAATACATCAGGGCTAAGAATTTTAATTCATCGTACATAAGAACATATATCGAGGTACTCGTGACTTCTTCAATCGCGGTAAAAAGAAAATGATAATTGAAATAATTTTGGGAGAGTACTTCAAATATCGAGACTAGAAACTATATTGAAAATTAAATATATATATATATAAACATACAAAGATATAATAAGTATCATTTATACTCGTTTGTACTTTGGAACAAAATCAAAGAAACATGTTGCGTTAAACAAAGTCGTATTAAAAAATTAGAAAACGTGTATGTTAAGATACCAAAGTGTCAAAATTAATTTACGAATCTAGATACGAACCAGGAGCTCTCCAACTCTTCGATATACTACTTTCCTCGATATATGATCTTACAACCACCTCTGTATAACACTTTCTACGCTTTAAACGATCAGTCGTGCGAACGAAACGAGAAAATTTCTTTGAAAAGGGAGGATCGTTGCCAAAGAGACTTACTGCGATGACGTTTCTTCGCAGACCATCCCTGTCTCGTTGTACTTGGCCAATGGTCGAGGGTTGTCCTCTGTAGACACGTTGCTGTCTGTCGCTCTCGATTTCGGACGCGGGTTCGTAATCATCCTCGTGATAATTTCTGGCCTGTTGCCTCTGACGAATCTGTTTTTCGGTAATCTGCGGCACAGGTGCCGGAGTGGTCGTAACAGGAAGCAATTGCCTTTGCACAGGGCGTATCTGTTGCTGTGGCTGTTGCTGTTGCTGTTGCTGCTGCTGTTGCTGTTGCGGAGGCTCGCGTCTTTGTTGCTGTTGGTCCCGGATCTGTTGCTGTGACCGATGGTGTTGCTGTTGCTGCTGTTGTTGCTGTTGTTGTTGCTGCTGCTGCTGCTGTTGTTGTTGCTGGTCCTGCAGACTTTCGATCTTCGCCGATCTGAGCGGTTTCGAACGATTGCGACAGTATTAATTAACCTGGGAGCGATGGTTGCGGGAGTTTTCAGACCTCAGAAACCTCCGGGATTTCGCAAACGGATAGATTGAATCGCGAACGCGAAAATTGTTAGTGGGTGGACGGATCGGTTAACCCTTTCATTTCCAAATTATTCAAGAGGCACCGAAACTGATGTTAATATTTCACTTCGTAATTCCGAATAGATAACAACCACGTGCCTTCGGAGAGAACGAAAGAGTTAAGATTGAAGCTGGTACGAATTGTAGAATTTCCCTGGTGAATATAATTCGAATACTTTTTGAATATTTTGTGTACTCATCGAGAATCTAACTGGGTATTCATAATATTCCAATAGCGTTATTATTTGAATAATAATATTCGAATACTTTTCGAATACTTTGTATTCGAATACATTCGTCGAGTACTTTTATATTTGTAGTATCTGAATAGTGTAATATACCTTTTGGATATTTTGTAATACTCGAGTATTCAAATATTTGCAGTATACGAGTAATGTAATGTGTTATTAGTTAATAATAAGGTACATTCGAGTATTCGAAATTATATACCGAAACTAATGTTAATATTTTACTTCGTAATTCCGTATAGATAACCACGTGCCTTCGGAGAGAACGAAAGAGTTAAGATTGAAGCTGGTACGACTTGTAGAATTTTCCTGGTGAATATAATTCGAATACTTTTTGAATGATTTATGTACTCATTGAAGATCTAACTATTCATAATATTCGATTATTATTTGAATAATAATATTCAAGTACTTTTCAAATACTTTGTATTCGAATACATTCGTCGAGTACTTGTATATTCGTAGTATCTGAATAGTGTGATGTACTCTTTGGATATTTTTAAATACTCGAGTATTGAAATATTTGCAGTATACGAGTAACGTAATGTGTTATTATTTAATAATAATGTACACTCGAGTATTCGAAATTATTTCGTAATATCCGCTTATGAAATATTCGAACATTATGTTATTCGAGTGGTCCCAATCCTAGTTGAGACAGGCGACAGCATTCCTTTCGGAAGTGGGCCAATCTCGAGCGAGCGAATTTGTACGCCTCAAAACGCCCGTATTTTTTCGCGTAGGCCCGTCTCGCCTGTTCGGGGCTTGGTCGTGCCTATCGAACTAGTTTCTCCGAAACACGTCGCTGGGAATGGCAAGGACGTCAGGGTGGACGCGTCGCGACGAAAAGAACCGGCGCTCGTTGAGAAACCACTTCTTTTCCCCGATTAGTCGCGCACAATAAGTTAACGAGCGACCAGCGACAGCAGTCTCGTTGCTTAACTTCTACTTGCACAAGGTGGTCCGCGTCCGATTCCGAGTGGTTGTACTCTCTTCGAGAATCGCTGGAGAGAGTGGGGAGTTCATTGTGGACGAGCACCAGCTCGGTTATACAACAAAATCGCAGTGTTTCCGCTTGATACATTCGATGAGGCGTTCCTCGTCCGTTTACGTGCCGAGAATTCGCGCGTAACCAGAACACGTTTTGTGCGAGTCTTTCTTTTCGAATGTTCGAACAGTCAAATACTTTGAATAATGTTCGAACAATCGAGTATTCGGACAGTTGAATACTTTGAATAATATTCGAATATTCGAACAGTCAAATACTTTGAATAATATTTGAATAATCGAGTATTCGAACAGTTAAATACTTTGAATAATATTCGAATATTCGAACTGTCAAATACTTTGAATAATATTCGAATATTCGAACAGTCAAATACTTTGAATAATATTCGAATATTCGAACAGTCAAATACTTTGAATAATATTTGAATAATCGAGTATTTGAACAGTTAAATACTTTGAATAATATTCGAATAATTGAGTATTCGAACAGTCAAATACTTTGAATAATGTTCGAATACCTAAGCACTCGAGAAGTATACGAATAGTTAAAACGAATACTCGAATGGTATTCGAATAGTTAAGACGAATACTCGAATGGTATTCGAATAGTTAAGACGAATACTCGAATGGTATTCGAATAGTTAAGCATTTGAATAGTATTCGAATTATATTCGTCGAATATTTGAGTCACAGTGGTGTTTAAATGAAGAAAATATTCAAATGCGGGATTCACCAACGCGATCAATTTACTTCTTAAAGAAAGAACAGAGAAAAAGAATGTGAGGAAAATTCTCGCACGTGACAATCAACCTGGTCAACGAAAGGTTTTACCTTCGAGGTTTTAACGGTAAATACCAAGACCAGGGTATATCGTAACGTAGTCGATCGGCGCAACGTTTATTGTTCCATTCTTGACGTCACTGCTTCTATTCTCTCAAGGTGGCCTCGCGTGCAGCCGGATCGTTTGTACCGCCGCAACGGTTTCAAGCAGCGAAGAAACGCTGCCCGACCGTTTCGATCGTCGGTACCTCGATCTCGATCGCCCCGTTTTCTTTTTTCCTTCGACTCTCACTCCAGTCCTTTTTTCTTTTTTTTTCCCTTCTTCCGTCGCCACGGTGAACGCCGGCATAGTTCGAACAATAAACGTGGCACGCCGTTTCGGCAATCGAAGTCGAAAAATATTGCGCAATCGACGGACGTCCGGCGACACGAATCGATCGCGAGACCGATATTCTGCTTCCCGAATATCGTTTGGACAGTCAGCTCAGCGAAAAGAAAGTTGCCAACGGACGAGAACTGTTTGCTCTATGCCGATTACCAACCGTGTGCCAACTGCAATAATTTTTGTTTCGGTCGGGAAACAAATTCATCGACGTGTCGCTAGGCGACACACGTTCAGGGTTTCCGAGATCTGAAGTTCTGGCTAGTGATGGGACCGATCCCGCGATATACTCGTTAATACCGATACGTATCGATTCCAGGGCAAGGTGTCGAGGTAAAATGTAGTTGTCGACATTTGCGGTATCGATACACTTCGAAAATCTAACATCGTTGATGTCTCAAGGATACAACGACACTGTTTAACACCAAAGTTGCGGACCATTTGAATACACAAGTATCCGAAAAGTAGTTCGAATAACTCATCACACTGTTTGAATAGTATTTGAATTATAACTCGAACAATGAGTTATACTCGAATGGTATTCGAATAGTTAAGACAAATACATGAATGGTATTCGAATTGTTAAGCATTTGAATAGTATTCGAATTATATTCGAATACTCAATTCGTACATTACATTATTCGAATAGTATTCGAATAACGGTTCGAACAATGCATCGAACTGTTTGAATAGTACTCGAATAACGGTTCGAACAATGCATTGAAGTATTTGAATAGTACTCGAATAGCGGTTCAAACAATACATCGAACTGTTCGAATAGTATTCGAATAACGGTTCGAACAATGCATTGAAGTATTCGAATAGTATTCGAATAACGTTTCGAACAATGCATCGAACTGTTCGAATAGTACTCGAACAATGCACCGAACTGTTTGAATAGTACTCGAATAACGGTTCGAACAATGCATTGAAGTATTTGAATAGTACTCGAATAGCGGTTCAAACAATGCATCGAACTGTTCGAATAGTATTCGAATAACGGTTCGAACAATGCATCGAACTATTCGAATAGTATTCGAATAATAGTTTGAACAATGCATCGAACTATTCGAATACTAATTTGAACACACGATATTATTCGAGTATCTCGATAACTTAATCTCCATAAGTATCAAATTATTCGAAGATATTCCATAGAACTGTTCAACAGAAGAGTATAAATTTCGTGTAGATGGTATCGGAACACAATTCTAAGTCTCAATGACAACTCTGGACAAATTGGTTATGGTAACCGAGTGACGGGGAGTTCATCGTTCTTGGTGTAATAGTTACTGAACGACACGTTCCACACGTTGGAAGCTCACCTTTCCAGCAGCGGATCTTCTTCGGCTTCCTTATTGGGGGATCCGCCTCCGGGGCAGCCCACGTTGCGAGGCCAATCGCATGTCTGTAATTCGTGGCTGCGAAAAGGAAAGCAACACATGTTCTGTCAATACCGATATCGTGTCTCGATCGTTGCGTGGCTATTTCTAGCCGCACCGATCATGAATCGCGTAGACATATATCTAGTTTATTTAACACAGGAGGACCAGGAGATTCTGCCCACCTATAGCAACCACTCGGTTCATTTTCACTTAAGCATATAAAAATATTATATATATACAATAATATTATTTTACTACTGGTTAAATATTTCTCATTTAAATTATTACAAACCATTCTTCACATATATTTAACGTTTTCAACGTTTAAAAATTCAAAAAGCAAAAATAGTTAATATACAACAAAAGGGACAAAATAAAATAATTTCTCATCCAGGTGGAAAATTATATTTAAAACAAGAATTTTTTTCTAAACAATATTACACAGTCCAAAATGATCCACTCGGTCCTCCTAGGTACAATTACGTAACTTGAAACCTAATTAAAAAAATTCATCTCGCATCGAACAAACTCAGAACATCGCAAACAATTAACGTTTCAAAAGTTGTCCACTTTGACACGTTCGGTCCTTCTACCGTTAACTATCAATTGCACGAATTTTATTCAAACTTTGATAAAAAAGAGAAAAAAATTGATTTCTCGAGCATTCTTGCTTAATTAATATTCAAAGTGAACAGGCTAGGCCTGTAAGGGTACAAGAAATTGAAAGTGGAAAACCTTGGAAAATTAAACAATATCGATACGGGTACGATCGGTAAGAAGAAACGAAGATTCTTTCAAGTTTGCTGTCAAGTGGTTGTTCGATTCTCGAATCGTGAACAGAACAGTGTTCGTGGTGTTACGTTCCGGTGCTCGTGCAGAAAAGGAAGTTCGATCCACGTTTCAGGGGACAGCATCGTTAGAGGATCGCTCGGAAGCTGGGTGTACCGGTTGATATCGTTCCAGCGGAGGATTTTCGAAGACCGAATTTAGAGTCGCGTCTCGTGCAAGCTCGCGAGCATCCTTAATTGGACACGACGTTACCATCGGGTATCTTAGGCTGCGCGGGCCGGTTTTATAGCGAACTAGTTTGTGCATGCACTGTCGTATCGGGAGAGGTGTGGCAGGCCGATTTTTTTCCAGGGTTATGCGTACGGCTACCGACCCCCTTTTACCGTGCAAATCCAGATCGAAAGTGCGCCAGGATCGTAATCGCGTCCTCCAACGCCCTCGTCCTGTTTCGGGACGTATTCTTCTACGTTCGAAATTTCCATCATTATTCTTCTCGGGACCAATTGTCAGGGGTAATATTAATATTGGAGTGTTCAACACGTAATATTGAATTGTTTAACATCTAGATCCTAGAAATGATTAATCTAGGTATAGAATTGATTAACATCCAGATGTTAATCTGGATCCCTTCTTAAGGAAGGGAAAATTGGGCTTTGAATGAAAATTTCGAAGGAGGTATACAAAAATTAATTTGTTGTCTCTTTTGAAGAATAGTTTAAGGGGAATCGAGTTTTCGATGCTTAAAAATTGAATTTTTTTACAATTCAATAGTTTTTTCAAGCCAGTACAGATATAGGAGAGATTGTTCTCTGAATGAAAATTTTGAAGAAGAAATATTGCAAGTGCAACGATATTTGTCTGTTTTCTAAAAATTCTAATTTTATCAAATTACAATTACTATATTAAGACTCGAGAGAATCATCCCTGAGAAAAAATTCTAATTTTATCGAATTACAATTACTATATTAAGACTCGAGAGAATCATCCCTGAGAAAAATCAGGTAACATGGTACAGAGTGTCCCAATCATCACCGGTCGATTCAAATTTCGCGCTATTTTTAAACCGTCGAACCGATTAACCCGAAACTTGACACGTGTCGTCTAGACAGATGGGAAATTAATCGTGGATAAGTACACGGCGAAAGAACGCGTGCAAGTTTCTACTCTTAAATAAAAAAGAATAGTATCGAGATTACTCAAATCGTTTGAGTTTCATTGAAAAAGTAAATCGACCGGTGACGATTGGGACACCCTATACGTTCCCGTTCCTTTACGGAAATTTACAAAAACTATCTTCCACGTTGAGACATATTTATCTTCGATTTCTTATCAGGCAGGTTGGAACGTACGAGAGCCTGGCCATTTTTCATTCCACAAAACGGGGAGGCATTACTTTCGCGCGATCGTCTAACGCGTGCCTAACTTGGATAAAATAATGCGAAAGGGGCCGATAAATAAATGTACCGTCTGCGCCACGAACGAATACGGTGACGTTTTTATTACACCCGAATCTAATTCCGGAACCGTGGTCTACGTAATTTACGATCAGAATTCAAATTCGCGTTGTAGATTTAATCGGGCCGTTAATCAGAAAAACCGTGTGCCAGGGGTCGTTGAAGAGCGGTCGTTCACCTGGCGATCGTTCTCGTAAATCGTTGTCACGCGAATGGTTGACATCCGCGCCGTTCGATCGTTAACTCGCGCGAGTAAACTGATTATTATTCCAGCTTTCGACGATCGTTTTTTCCCTGTCGCGCGCGGAGATACGGGGAACAGGTTTGCCCCCTTCCCGAACGCGCAGAGATTTCAAATCTCCCGCTCGTTTCGCGGAAACGGGATACTTTCGTTCATTTCCGTCGCAAAACGTGAAGTTTCTGTCAAGTTTATGAAATTTTCGACTGTTTTCATGTTTTTCGGTGTACACACTCTCCAAGAAGTATCAGGAGACAATCATCAGGGATTGTTCCCTGAATGAAAATTTTGAACGAGAAATATTGAAAAAAATCATTAAGTGCAACGATATGTGTCTGTTTTCTAAAAATTCTAATTTTATCGAATTAGAATTACTATATTAAGACTCGAGAGAATCATTCCCGAGAAAAATCAGGTAACATGGTACAGAGTGTCCCAATCATCACCGGTCGATTCGAATTTCGCGCTATTTTTAAAACGTCGAACCGATTAACCTCAAACTTGACACGTGTCGTCTAGACAGGAGTGAAATTATTAATTACAAACTTATTGAAGCATTCGAGAAAATATTTCTTTTGGTTTATATTTTACATAAAAAGAAACAAGTCGATTATATTAGATTTACGTCATTTTTTCAATTATCGAAATGCGTGAGTTTCCATAAAGTTTATGAAAATTTCGACTGTTTTCATGTTTTTCAGTGTACACACTCTCCAAGAAGTATCGAGACAGTGAAATTATTAATAACAAACTGATCGAAGCATTCGAGAAAATATTTCCTCTAGTACACAATTTACATCAAAAAGAAACTAGTCGATTATATTAAAGTTATGCCATTTTTTATATGGAAAAGGAAATTTAATTTTTTTTCTATCTAAATATAATAATTTTCTTCCTTAAAGATGTAAAAAAGGGTTACACCCTTTATCAAAATTCTTTTACCTAAAATGCTAGTTTAAATTCTTAAAGATAATATTATATAAAAAACATTACACTGAAAAAATTGTATTAACGATATCCTCGTATCGAATAATTCAAATACTTGTATTCCACTTAATTTGATAAAACAAATATTTATTACGTCTTATATTTTCCGAGACACCAAGATGATCCTAAGCGTTTTAACAAACCCGATAAAAAATTCATCTCGCTGCAATTACAATAT
Organism: Ptiloglossa arizonensis; assembly: GCF_051014685.1. NCBI lineage: Eukaryota > Metazoa > Arthropoda > Insecta > Hymenoptera > Colletidae > Ptiloglossa > Ptiloglossa arizonensis. The sequence continues at coordinate 29,418,357 of NC_135048.1, read as the reverse complement.
ACAAATTTCCTCAGTCCCTGGATATTCACTCAGATCTATAAGTCATCGTTGCATCGAGTGCAACGAGACCATTTTATTTCTCCGTTTCGTGATATCTTCTCTCTCGTGAAATATTAAATATACGCCTTTTTTTCAATTATCGAGATGCGCGAGTTACCATAAAGTTTACGAAATTTTCGACTGTTTTTATGTTTTTTAGTGTACACCTCTCCAAGAAGTATCAGAAGACACTTATCAGGAGTGAAATTATAAAGTCTAAAATCGAATCGAAGCATTCGAGTCTTGGAGTCCAACCGACGATTCCCTACCGATCCCTCGCATATTGATAACTCGACGGTCCAGATTTCGAACATTAAGTGAACATTAAACGTGCACTCGGTGCACGTCTGGCGTTGAATTTCGTTCGTGTTTGGAAACACGCAAAGAAATAGAAATCTCCGGGGAATCTCGCAATACGAGACCCCCCATGGGAACCGGGAGAGCACACCCATTAAAGTTGTCTATATCTGGACGACAATGCGTTTCGCTTTCGATTCGACGCCCGGTATTATTCGCTCGCGTTTCGATTCGCCGCGCTCAGCTAATCCGTTGGCCATATCGGTCGTTCGTTCGTGGATCGTTTCCACGATTTTACGCGAAAAAACCAATGGTTCACTCGCCTCTGGTACGTTCAGCGTGGCTCTTCTCGATCAATTATCCGCCAGTCCGTGGAAAACTCTAAACGACAGTATTTACACGGAGCAACCTGTTTCAGTCCGCGTGGTTCACGACGAATCTGTCGATCTTCACCGATTAGGGCAACGACGGTACACCGAGCTTCGATGGATCGAAATCGGTCGGATACGGAACACGTTCGGGGAATTTCGTGGCCGGTACACACCTGTACATCAGACCCCCGGTGCACGACTCGAGCAGAGCTCCTCCGAAAACGCAGACATAGTACTGCGTGCAATCACGGGGATGCGGATAGTAACCGAACTCTTCGGGACACTCGAACTCCAAGGCTGCTTCGTTTCTGCTCGCCCTGGCGCTTCTCGGGATTGTTCGTTGACAACCTGCGAACACAGTAAACGATCTTTTCAACCGACTGGCTTGGTTTTCAACCGGAAGCGAATTTTTTTTATATCAGGAAAGAATGCAACGGGGAGGGAAAATTTGATCAAGATGGTAATCTGAAGTAAAGTCTTCGTAATAAACGTGTTTGTATTGCATTTGTTCGGAAAGTCGTGTCGTTTTGGGGGGGGGGGGGATGAGACATAATTTTTTTTAGAGTGTATAAAGGTTTTATTAAATTATACATTCTCCATTTTGGAAAACGAAATGATTTTTTGAACAACTTAATAAAATGCAAGGGAGAACATTACATCTTTGGAATCTGTTTATGTGTAATTTTGGCGTGGGTCAGAAATGACCCAGATTCGGCATTCACGAGGTCTGGTCTTTAGGGGTTAATATTAGATCTATCAAACGGGTCGATTCGACTTGTTTCGAATTTCTTTTTAAAATTACTTAATTATTTCAACCGACTGGCTTGGTTTTCAACGGGAAACGAACTTTTTTTTATACCGGGTGGAAAGAATGCAGCGGGGAGGGAAAATTTGATCAGGATGATAATCTGAAGTAAAGTCTTCGTAATAAACGTGTTTATATTGAATTTGTTCGGAAAGTCAAGTCGTTTCATTTTTTTTTTGTGAAAATGAAACACAATTTTTTTAGAGTGTATAAACGTTTTATTAAATTATATATTCTCCATTTTGGAAAACGAAATGACTTTTTAAACAACCTAATAAAATGCAAGGGAGAACATTACATCTTTGGAATCTGTTTATGGGTGACTTTGGCGTGGGTCAAAAATGACCCAGACTCGGTATTCACAAGGTCTGCTTTAAGGGTTAACACTAGATCTACCAAACGTCGATACGACTTGTTTCGAATTTCTTTTTAAAATTACTTAATTATTAAATACTTAATTATTAAATAGTTATACGTTCACTGTCGGTAATTCTGGTATTAAGAGTGTAAATTTGATATCTTCTTCGTACTATATGTATGCATAAAATCTTCGATTGACAGAGTAGGTTAGTTTTGTGTAAATCTTTTCGAGATCGTTAATGGAGAGACCTGAAGTTCATTATCGAGTCGATTAATTTACACTGAAGGGTGTAAATTTTATGTATCGGTCGTAAATAGGTATAAAACTTACATTTATAGAGTAGATTGCTTTCGTATAGTTATTTTTTCAAATTATTAACCGACAGATCGGACGTTCATCCTTTATTGAATCTCGTTAGTTTTACACGTTCCACTTAGAATCGTTCATAAAAGCAAGCACGGATCTCGCCATTCGTATGATCGCACTGTTTTCTCTGTATTTAATTATGTGAATAATTTGCATCTCTCCTTCGGTCCCGTGTGATCAGGAGCACGCTTTAAAAGATTTCGTTCTTGGGACTTTCGATTCCCATTAGCATTGTGAGACGTTTACGGAACGATTTAAGAGAAACGAGAACCATAATTACGGAACATTGTAGCGAATAATAAGAAAAATTTATCGTTCGCGGGCCGATCGAAGCCGAGAACATTTCGAGCAATAACGAGTATCTTTACGACGATGCGAATTCTTCGTTCGTTTCGATTCTTTGTACCGTACGATTTTTATATAATCGAGCTACCGATTACAAATACATCGACAACGTACGAAATTATAGTTCTTTCGTATAAATAACTGTACATGGTTTTTCGTGTAAATAACCGTACACGGTCTCGTGGAGAAGGTTCACGAGAAGAATGAAACCAGAATGGTGCACGTTTAGCGAAATGGGTCAACGAAGAGGGGACCAAGAAACCGGACGAAACGAGAAATGGACTGACTGTCCGTGGGGTGTCGATACACGGTGAATTATGAACACCAAGCCTCCGTGTATCTTGTATCGACATATGGATCAGCCGGTGTTCTGAAACGTGAGCGGTGTACGAAGCGGCGGATTGCGCAACCGAGAACAAGTAACCGGATTTTTGGTCGACCTTGCGCCAGTACGTATACAAGCAGCCGAGAAACTCGACCAGCCTTTGGCGATCGCAAATCCGCGGTCTGGATCTCAAAAGTGTCGAGACGGCGCCTCGAGGGCAACGAGAACCGAAACCGGCGAAACTTGGCGCCAAATTTTTCGTAACCGCAGACCCGTGGGTTTCAAATCTTCCTTGAGAACGATACCACGTCGGGGATAAAAGACGCGCGGCGTCTTGTTCTCGTACCACGGTAGATTCGAATTTATTGTCAACAGACGTCGAGATTACTTGTAGAATTTCTCTGTGGAATATTCGGACGAGTATTCGAAGTATCCGAGTATTTGAGTACCTTTCGAATACAACTCGAATACTTGACCATTCGAATATTACCACGTCGGGGATAAAAGACGCCACGCGTCTTGTTCTCGTATCACGGTAGATCCGAATTTATTGTCAACAGACGTCGAGATTACTTGTAGAATTTCTCTGTGGAATATTCGGACGAGTATTCGAAGTATCCGAGTATTTGAATACTGTTCAAGTACTACTCGAATGCTTGACCATTCGAACATTACCACATCTGGGATAAAAGACGCGTGGCGTCTTGTTCTCGTATCACGATAGATCAGAGTTTATTGTCAACAGATGTCGAGATTACTCGTAGAATTTCTCTGTGATCGAATATTCGGACGAGTATTCGAAGTATCCGAGTGTTTGAGTAGTGCTCAAATACGACTCGAATACTCGACCATTCAAACATTACTCGAATACTCGACTGTTCAAATACCATTCGAATACTCGACCATTCAAACATCACTCGAATCCTCGACTGTTCAAGTACTATTCGAATACTCGACTATTCAAGTACTATTCAAATACTCGACTATTCGGCGCAGCGATCAAGTATCTGGGTATTCGAACTACTCGAATACCGTAACATGGACTGGAAATCGAGTTCTTCGACTATCTCGTATTTTCGGTTAAAATGTTCGAGGAATTTTCAACGTCCGTAACTTGATGAATTGCAAACAAACACAAAATAACATTGAACCTAATCTGACGCTAGAAACGGTACCGTAAACATTTTGGTCAGCGATTTCCAAGCCACTGTGGTCGAGTCTCTGGTTCTCGTCTCGTTGTGGTTTGTTAGCTACCTCGCGAATGATGTTTCATCAGGGATGCAACGCGGGAACGGAGACGCGTTGCGTCGCGTTTCCAGCTGGTTGCGGGCCCCGACTGCTTCGTTACGCGGTAAATAGCATGGTATCGTTGAAAACGGTTTCTGCGTGCCGGCATTGTTTCGCCCCGGCAGCGGATTCGATTATCCCACTAAAGCTCTTTCTGGCACAACTTGGTATCGTGGGACCGCCGGGCGCTGCGCACCGCCAGCGAACGACGAATTGATTTGTTGGAAACGTGACTTGCGCCATTCTTGGCCGCACTTTCGACGTGAGAATATGTGTCCATACAATGTAACGCCTTTCCTTCACTCTCCCCGCGAGGCTGCCCGTTTATATGTAAATCATTTTCCGTGTTGATACGCGGTTTATGTAATCGTTCCAGTTTCGGGGCCACTGGGCTACCCGAAAAATCCAATACGCCCTTGGAAGTTCGGAAATGTTCTGATCTCTCGACTAACTCGAAAATACGAGTATTTCACAAGTGTTCGAATTCTAGGAATAAGCTTCGAGTACTCGATTACTCGAATAATTCGAACAGTCGAGTATTCGAGTATCGTTATTCGAATATTCGAGTGCTCTAGTATCGTTATTCGAATATTCGAGTACTCTAGTATCGTTATTAGAATACTCGAGTACTTAAGTATCGTTATTCGAATATTCGAGTAGTCTAGTACCGTTATTCGAATACTAGAGTATTCAAGTATAGTTATGCGAGTATTCGAGTAGTCTAGTACCATTATTCGAATACTAAAGTGTTCAAGTATAGTTATTCGAATATTCGAGTACTCTAGTACCGTTTTTCGAATACTAGACTACTCAAGTATCGTTATTCGAATATTCAAGTATTATAGTACCGTTATTCGAATACCAGACTACTCAAGTATCGTTATTCGAATATTCAAGTACTCTAGTACCGTTACTCGAATCCTAAACTACTCAAGTATCGTTATTCGAATACTCGAGTACTCCAGTACCGTTATTCGAATACTAGACTACTCAAGCATAATTATTCGAATACTCGCGTACTCTAGTATCGTTATTCGAATTACATCCGCTGAATATTCGAGTCCCGAACTAATTAAACGGTAGATGAATTTACCCGGGATCCGAACTTTTGGAATCTCAGGTAATTATTTTTTATTTTTCGTTACGGATAAAAGTTTCCCACCGTTGTAGCGACACGCGGAGGACGCGGAGAATGTGAATAATTATGTAATATTATTGTTACCTGTTTTCGTTTTAATTTCCAGCCCACGGAAACCGAAAGCGTTCGTCGGCTAACGTTTTTTGCTCCAGAAGGGGGAGTTAAAAGCCCCCTCCCCCCCTCTCCCAGTGAAATCATGGAAGCCTGTTTCCTTCGTCTTCCCATGAGCGGCCAGGGAACAACGAGGCGATTGCGTAATTGTCATTAGCGCATCTGACGCGGCCCGGTAATGAAATTTTGCCCGCCGATACGAGGGCGAGGGGGTTTGGCGGCATCGTTACCGCCAGAATTGGGCAACCGTGAGTAACTGGAAACGCGAATTGTCTCGTCGTCGCTGGGAAGGAAAGACTCGCGTGGTAACGCGTAGACGCGGCTGATCGCCGGGAATGCGACTAATTAGATCAAGACCGGTTGATTGAGGCGCGGGTTCGATCGCGGGCCCTTTCGCAAGATCGATACACCCTTGTGACGTGGGGCGGATTGCGCATAGAGTTCATTCTTCCAGGTAACGGACTCCGTTCCAATACATCGTCACTTTTGGTCTCACGGTCTCGACGAGATGGATGAACAGGGTCTCTAACGTAAGTGGTGAAGATTGAAAACGTAAGTGGTAAATATTGAAAACGTAAGTGGTAAATATTAAAAATCGTAAGTGGTAAATATTAGAAAATGGAGGGAACTGGATGGACGAATAGTGTCTTTAACGTAAGTGGTAAATATTAAAAATCATAAGTGGTTAATATTAAAAAATAGAGGGACCTCGATGGACGAACAATGTCTCTAACGTAAGTGGAAAATATTAAAAACGTAAGTGGTAAATATTAAAAAATAGAAGAATATTGATGGATGAACAATGTCTCTAACGTAGGTGGTAAATATTAAAAATGTAAGTGGTAAATATTAAAAAATAGAAGAATATTGATGGACGAACAATGTTTCTAACGTAAGTGGTAAATATTAAAAAATAGAAGAATCTCGATGGACGAACAATTTTTCTAACGTAAGTGGTAAATATTAAAAAAGGAAGTGGTAAATATTAAAAAAGAAAGTAGTAAATATTAAAAACGTAAGTGGCAAATATTAAAAAACGTAAATAGTAAATATTAAAAAATAGAAGAACCTCGGTTAATTTCGTCTGCTCTCGATTATTTTAATAAATATTTATTTCTGGTAGTAAGTTTTTAAAATTCCCTAGATACCATTTCTTAGAATTACCGATATTCGTTACTCTTTTTACCATAGTTTTAAAATATACAATTGTTCACTTATTTAATTATTCAAGTATCTATTAACTTTTCCGGGTTTTTACGTTACTTTAAAAAATAGATATTTCTCTATGTTTGGCAATCTCTTAAAATTTGATATTCCAAAATTACGTGTGGTTACCCAATGCGTGCTCTATTAATGTTTGTATAGGTAGATTTTTTCGTGTTTCTTAAAAAAAAATATGCAAGTATTTATATCTATATATACACACACGTGTGTATATATTCAGTAGAAATTCTTTCCGCGCTAGAATTTTTTTGCAGCACTACCTTGATTCATATTGTATCGTTCAGTCTCAAGTTTGTATGCCTGTACTCTATCATTAATATTTCATAACTGAATAAAGAAATGTATATCTCGACATCTGAAGAGTAACTCTCCGACAGCTCGTTCTTATTGATAATAGCTGTCCATTTCCATTCATCGACATACTCGGTGCGTTAATATTAATAATGTATATATATAATGAATAATGAATACGTATAATGAATCATTAACACGTACAATAATGTGCACTTTTTAAAGAACATCACTCTGACAAGTCAAAAAAAATGGAATTTTCTTTTCTTATTTTCTTAAAGTTTAAAGTGTGTATAATATTATATAAAAAAAATATTTCGAAATTCAAAAATTTAGCGAAGTTGCAGCGATAAATAAACTTGTTATACGATTCTCTTAGAAATATATTTTTCAACCTGAACGATACGAAATCTCCGGAACTACACATCGGATTTACTTCAAATTTTATAGAGATATTCTGCATAGAGAATTCTACAATATAGCGTACAATTTTTTCAATACATTAATTATTTAATTCTTCACAAACGTTTAAAGTCACTTTTTGGATAAAAACGATTGTCCCTTCTAAAACTTCGACCATTTCTCCAATAATTAAAATTTTCGAAAAATCCTACGCTACATTTTAAACAATAATCTCAAGTTTATAAATCATCAACAATTTTCAATTTCAAACCTCCCACTTCTTGTCAATTATCATACCCAACGAATAATGTTACACCGTAAGAGCTTCTGTTAATAGCTCATAACTTCGCCATTTTGTACGATTTCCATTTTCAAAAAATTGTAAAACGAAGCTGAAAGTTACATTTATATTCTCCAAAAAAGATTAAATTTTCCATTTAGCAACTACTCGGAAAAAAATTTGCAAAATTTGCCCATTTAGTGTCCCCTCTCAAACCGAAATCGTTTCCGCAACCTTCGCCTTTTAATTGAAACGCGTTCCGTCTTAACAGCCGTGTTGAATTTTTGCGAGTGGTACACGAAGTCATGCGGCAAGGGTTCGACGTACGTTGGAGATTTTCTTTTGCCGGCAGCGCAAAAACCGGTGACCTGGTTTATTACCGCGACGGTACTTTCTATTACCGATCCAACGTGTTTGGAACGAACAGCCCCCGCATAAGTACATCGCCGAGTGGAAGCCAGTCGCGGCGATTCAAATATTCCCGGCGTTATTACGGGACCGATGTTACGTGTTACCGACGTCGAGACGATCGAAAGAACAAATTCCATCGATCGTCGTACCGCACGCGTACGATTCATCAACCGGTTGGGCCTGGCCACGTCGGTGGTGGGGGTAAGGCCCCCCGTTGTCCCGATCCACTTTCGACGCATTGAATTTCAATCGATCGACGTATACGCAGAAACTGAACAATCCAAAGAAATTGCAAATATAGTCCAGCGCGCGCGTGTTGCGTTCGCGTTTCGTAACGTGGCTACAGAAATTCCATCGTGTCGCGCTGTCAACGATCTTTATTGTTATTATATTTACCCAATACCGATTCATAACGTGCGAACGGTAATTAACGACGATGGTAAAACGACGACAAGGATTATTTTTTTTTTACAACGATCGACAAACTTTTTGGGTTTTCTTAACAATGAGGGGAATATTTGTTTTTACAATCATTGACAAACTTTTTGGGGTTTTCTTAACGACGATAGGAATATTTTTTTTTTACAACGATCGACAAACTTTTTGGGTTTTCTTAATGATGAGGGAAATATTTGTTTTTTACAATCATCGACAAATTTTTTTGGGTTTTCTTAACGACGAGGGAAATATTTGTTTTTTACAACGATCGACAAACTCTTTGGGTTTTCTTAACAATGAGGGGAATATTTGTTTTTTACAATCATCGACAAATTTTTTGAGTTTTCTTAACGACGAGGGGAATATTTTTTTTTTGACAACGATCGACAAATTTTTTGGGTTTTCTTAACGACAAGAGGAATATTTTTTTTACAACGATCGACAAATTTTTTGGGTTTTATTAACGACGAGGGGAATATTTTTTTTACGATCGACAAACTCTTTGGGTTTTCTTATAAATTTGTACTTACGGTGTAATTAACGTGGATCGATTATTGCAGGGTATAAATATCAGAGAAACAACAGTAGTTAGGTGAGATAGTAATAGCAGCTGTGTTGAGATTGTCCATAAAATCTACTACGATGATGAGAATCGAGACATTTAAAATTTGTGCAAATTTATTCGGAAATTCGGTGAGAAATTCTGTTTGCAGGAAAACTTGTAAACAAGGGTCCAAATGGGTCGAAGATGGTCAGAAAAAATTCAAATGGTGGAAAGTTAGATAGTGGGTCACCTTGATGGACATATGCATAGTATAATGATAATAACAACGGCAACAGGCAGTGTCAATATTGTCGAGAATTTTATTTTTGCGAGGAGAGGCATCGAAAAGTCTCGAGACTTTTAAAATTGGTAATATTTATTTTAGCTTGAAGACGGTTCCGTAATTTTGTATTTTCGAGTGGTGCGAGAACTCACGAACAAGAGTATCGAGATCTCGTCGATAAGTGTCGGTGAACCGCGTCGAAGGCCGACAGGAAAAATTGAAATCGAGGAAAGTCAGGTAGTAGGTAACCTTGAGAGAATACGGATGACAAGGAACGACAGAAACGAGCATTTAGACCGAGCATCCTGGTACCGTTCTCCGGGTCGACCTTCCGAGAGACTGTTCGCGACCCTGGGTCCGCAGCAAGGTCGACGTCCTCGAGCACAAGGCAATCCTAAAATTCTTTTCGCCGTCCGTGTCGTCGCGATGTTCGTTTTGGAACGGGACTCCGGTCGATGGCTTCTTCGAGACGAGGCGATCGACAAGCTCGATAAGTCTCGCGAAGAAACATTGGTAACGAGACTAGGGCCCGGGCACCGCGAATAATTCAACATTCGAATAATATTACGAATACTTGGAAGAAGGTATTCGTGTATTTTCGGTATTTGAATAATATTACGAATACTTGTAGGAAGGTATTCGTATATTTTCGGTGTTTGAATAATATTACGAATACTTAGAAGAAAGTATTCGTGTATTTTCGGTATTTGAATAATATTACGAATACTTGTAGGAAGGTATTTGTGTATTTTGAGTATTTGAATAATATTACGAATACTTGTAAGAAAGTATTCGTGTATCTTCGGTGTTCGAATAATATTACGAATACTTAGAAGAAAGTATTCGTGTATTTTGGATATTTGAATAATATTACGAATACTCGTAAGAAAGTATTCGTGTATCTTCAGTATTTGAATATTACAAATACTTATAAGAAGATATTCGTGTATTTTCGGTGTTTGAATAATATTAAGAATACTTATAAGAAGGTATTCGTGTACTTTCGGTATTCGAATAACGGGAGTTGATGTGATTTTTAATAGAACAGTTTGTCATCGATTGATTGGAGTAAAAGAAAATTTGTTTCCTTTTTTTATTAATATTGAGCCATGTTGAAATATTGTTATTGGACTGGTAATGTTCTTCGACTGGCCGATTCAAATACTCTGTATTATTTAAAAAAAAAGTAAAATTTCGAATGGAACTGTAAACATAAAGAACTCGATTTACGGTGTTTACTACGAATATCATAGATACTCGATCATTGCACCGAATATTTGAGTAGTCTAGTATTCGAATATTGGAATACAGAAAAATTCAAAGGGTCAAGTATTCGAATAATGTTCGTTGAATATTTGAATCACCTAAGATTCGAATATGCAGATACTTGATCACTGAACCAAGTACTCGATCCAGTATTCAAATATTTGAAAACAACAAAATCAAAGGGTCGAGTATTTAAATAATGTTCGCCGAGTATTCGAATCACCCAAGTATTCGATTATCTGGATACTCGATTGTGTCACCAGATATTCGAATGATCGAGTATTCGAATATTGGAATACAGAAAAATTCAAAAGGTCAAGTATTCGAATAGTATTCGCCAAGTATTTGAACCACCTAAGATTTGAATGTTCAAATATCCGAATATTCGATCACTGCATCAAGTACTCGGTCATGTATTCGAATACTTGAGTACAACAAGATTTAAAGGGTCGAGTATTCGAATATTTCAGTAGAACAAAATTCAAAGATTCAAGTATTCGAATAATACTCACCAAGTATTCGAATCGCCCAAGTATTCGAATATCTGGCTACTCGATCTCCTCACCAAGTATTCGAATGATCGAGTATTCGAATATTGAAGTACAGAGAAATTCGACAAGCACTCGTAACATCGAAATAGGATTCGAGAATCGTGCGAGCGGAAAAGTCGGATATCTTGACCGCGATGCGAATCGTTCTCCCGGCGCGTAATCGATTTCGTACTCGTGAATCCTCGCCCCTTTCGCGGACGATAATGGACCTACCGGCACGGCTGACATTTGCTCCGCTATCTGCGCGAACTGTAATGCGACGAAGCGTCACGGCCGATGACGAGAGAGAAGTTCGAGAGGCGTTCTAGAAAGGCGAATAACGCGCAAATGCAAGCGCGGAGGATTAAATGTCAAACGAAACGCGATCCCACCTGCGGCACGCGTCACGTACTTTTCGATAGCGATTCGCGCGCACCTTCTCGCGATCGAAAAATTCTTTCGTTGCTATTTGCATCCATTGCGAACTAAAAAAGGACCAGATGTGAAAATTGGGCAAACATACTTCCTCCACAAGTAGATACTACACGAATCGTCGGTGACCCAAGAAAAGGGCAACAGGTAGTCAAATACAAAATAATAGAACGTTAAAACGAATGGTAAAAAATTGAAGAAATATAATTTCTCTATAAGTAGATCCTACTGTATATTATCCATAAAAACCATGGATATATCCATAGTCGAACGTAAAATAATATTATTTTCTTTTTAAACTTTTGTTATTTCTAATAGTATTTTGAATATTTTCTTTCTGTCATAATCAAAGAGATTATTACAATCTAAGAAAACGGCAACAGGTAGTTAAATACAAAATTATAGAACGTTAAAACGAATGGTAAAAAATTGAAGAAATATAATTTCTCCATAAGTAGATCATTACAATCCAAGAAAAGGGCAATAGGTAGTTAAATACAAAATATTAGAACCTTAAAATAAATTGTTAAAAATTAAAGAAACATAATTTCCCCATAAGTAGATCCTACCGTGTATTCTCAATAAAAAATACCTTCGATATATTAATAATTGAACGTAAAATAATACTATTTTTTTCTTAAAGATTTTTCTCTCCCAATAACATCTTGAATATTTCCTTTCTGTCATAATAAAAGAGACTCTCGGTCGTCACTTGATCTCTTCGGTATCCTCATAATTGAAACATCATTGTTAACGAACAATTGCAGGTTCCCTTTAAAATTGACTCCTCCGTCGATAATAATAACCATCCACGTGGAACGCGATCGCTCGCGAAGGGCAGAACGCGCTCGTTGAAATAGTTGGGGCGTTCTCTCGCGCGTGCCCGCCGTGGCATGCACCCTCGTTAAAAATCACGATAACAGAGAATAAACGAGGAGTGGCACAGGCCGCCGCCGCGGCCGCGGCCGCGCTCATTGTGATGAAAAATTACAAAACTCGTCGAACGGCCGCGAGGCGAGGGTTTCGCAAGCGGCTGCGGTTTTCGGCGGAGTCTTTTTGTGAGAGAGATACCCGTTGAATTTTCACATGACACAGGGGGAGAGTAGGGACTGGGTGGACAGAGAGGGGGAGGGAGGGAGGGAGGGAGGGAGTCGCGGACGTAAAGTTACACCATTCAGGCTTATTGAATGTTGCGGAAATGTGAGAACTGTATTGCCAGGCGGGAGAACGCGCGAGCTCGCGCGCGGTCTCATTATCGCTCACAATAAAGCCATCCAGAGGGAAGACTTCGTTCGAAGCGTTACTGCGAAACGATTACGCGATTGTAACGATCGTAACCTGCGGCCCGAGGTACGCGCCGCGCGGATCTTACCGCTATACAATGGGACCGGGAGCTATTCTTCGGTTTATGGTTCTGTTACGGTATTGTGCGTTGAATAATATTCGAGAATATCGCGCGCCTTTCGTTCCGTGCATCTCGAGTATTATGGTTGTTTCTCGTTGGTAAAATAGAACCGTGTATCGTGTTAAATGGAAATGATCTTTAGCGAAGAATGTACGAAATCGAAGTACCCTGTTTGCGGGCTGCTTGGCGCTATTTAATTGTTTGAGTGATTTACGAGGAAGTCGAATACTCGAGTATCCTAATAGTATTCGAATTGTACTCGAGTATTTTAGTGGTATTCGAGTTGTGCTGGAGTATCTTAGTAGTATTCGAATTGTACTCGAGTATTTTAGTAGTATTCGAATTGTACTCGAGTATTTTAGTAGTATTCGAATTGTACTTGAGTATCTTGATAGTATTCGAATTGTACTCGAGTATCTTAATAGTATTCGAATTGTACTCGAATATTTTAGAAGTATTCGAATTGTTCTCGAGTATTTTAATAGTATTCTAATTGTACTCGAGTCTTCCAATATATTTGAATTGTACTCGAGTCTTACAATATATTTGAATTGTCCTCGAGTCCAATAGTATCCGAATTGTACTCAAGTCTTCCAATATATTGGAATTATACTCGAGTCTTCCAATCTATTCGAATTATACTCGAGTCTTCCAATATATTCTAATTGTACTCGAGTCCAATAGTATTCGAATTGTACTCGAGGCTTCCAATATATTCGAATTGCACACGAGCCTTCCAATGTATTCGAATTGCACTCGATTCGTTGAATAGTGTCCGAGTACCAGTCGAGTGATCTACTGGTATTCGAACTGTGCTGGAACACAGAAAGATTTAGCAAGTACTCCCGTCTCTGGTTCAAAACAGCACGATCGTGCAATAAAGCAATGTCTTCGTTGAGTTTGCACACAGATTAATGACCCATCGTTGGAATATTATAAACGAACACCTGTCGGCCAGATCCTGGACAATTAGAGGCAGCGATAACTCTTGTCGCCGTTAGATGCGTCCGGTTTAAAATTTTTCCACGATCGAAACTGCACGTTCGGTACCCGTCCACATAACCAAGGTAATCGGGAGTCCCGTGTAACAAGGTGTACACGTACTGTAAGCGCGCCGTTCGCTCCATTAATCAACGTCCATTGTTTCCGCTCGAGATTCCTCGCGAGCGGGGCATGCGCGTTCGGAGCAACGCGAATCGCGTTCACGGTGCTGATTTATCCGTAACAGGATGGGAAAAAGTGTAAATCGGTCGGGAAATGATTCAATGTTACCGTCAAATCGACCAACGACTATTATTCATTTTTCGTAAGAATTTTTTTTAAATTTACTAACATCGAATGATTCGATACTCAGTACTCGATACTCGAATAATTCAATATGCAGTATTCAATACTCAAATAATTTAATATGCAGTATTCAATACTCGAATAATTCAATGTGCAGTATTCAATACTCGAGTAATTCAATATGCAGTATTCAATACTCGAATAATTCAATATGCAGTATTCAATACTCGAATAATTCAATATGCAGTATTCAATACTCGAATAATTCAATGTGCAGTATTCAATACTCGAATAATTCAATATGCAGTATTCAATACTCGAATAATTCAATATGCAGTATTCAATACTCGAATAATTCAATATGCAGTATTCGATACTCGAATAATTCAATGTGCAGTATTCAATACTCGAATAATTCAACATGCAGTATTCAATATTCGATAACGTCGGTTCGAAAACGTTTCGATCGAATTGCGAATGAAATTGAAAACTCGTGCCGTACAATTCGATCACGATGAACAACAAATGTGCATACATTTAACAAGCGAGCATCCCCGGTGTAACGACCTACCAACGACCCGTGCACAGGTGTTCACGCGCAATTAACACCGGCATGTTGTAATTTGCGTAACCTCGCGCCGTTCCAGGCGTTCAAACATAATTTGGAAACGATGAAATCATCACCGCCGCAAAACCAACACGCGCGCCCGCCTAAACGACCCTAAACGCGCCTCGTAAAATGCGCAATACCCCCGAAGTCGCTCCGGTTCGCGGAACGCGTAGGCGAGCGAGCACGTCGAGGCGATAATGCGCGAAATTTCAAAAGCTGGAGCAACTCGGTACGGATATTACCGTAAATTCGTCGCTCTAACGACCGAAAACCGTGTACGGTGCTGGTAACGAACTCGCCGGCCCGTAAATCGCGTAATTGCGCCCCTCTTAGGAGGGCCGATTAGGATTTTTACGCGCTGGGAACAGTGGAACAGGTGGAGTGCACGGTAATCGTTGAATAACCGAAACGAAATTATCCCTACGACCGTTTACGTTTATACAACGTGACGAATAAAGGAAGAGAAAAATGTTCATCTCTGTCGTGGTTCATCGTCCATTTATTGAGCATCATCCATGGATCGACGAGGGTTTTTCAACGAAGCTGAGGTTTCTAAAACAGAACATCGATCCTCCTCGGGTAATTAGTACGCCAAGGAATCGATTTCGATCAAGTATGATTGGGAATATTTGAATTATTCAATACTTGGTATTTCATATTCGAATAATTCGATACTCGGTATTTAGTACTCGAATAATTCGATACTCGGTATTTAATACTCGAATAATTCGATAATCGGTATCCAATACTCGAATAAGTCAGTATGTAGTATTTAATATTCAAATAATTTGATACTCGAATAATTCGATATTCGGTATTTAATACTCGAATAATTCGATGCTCGGTATCCAATACTCGAATAAGTCAATATGTAGTATTTAATATTCACATAATTCGATACTCGAATAATTTTATATTCGGTATTTAATATTCGAATAATTCGATACTCGGTATTCAATACTCGAATAATTCAATACGTAGTATTTAATATTCGAATAATTCGATACTCGGTATCCAATACTCGAATAAGTCAATATGTAGTATTTAATATTCAAATAATTCGATACTCGAATAATTCTATATTCGGTATTTAATATTCAAATAATTCGATACTCGGTATTCAATACTAGAATAATTCTATACGTAATACTTAATATTCGAATAATTCGATACTCGGTATTCATTATTCGAATAAGTCAATACGTAGTATTTAATATTCGATTAATTCGATACTCGGTACTCAATACTCGAGTAATTCAATATTCAGTATTTAATATTCGAATATTGTTCAAGTATTCGAATATTGCGATTGAAAGTCTACATTTAATGAGCAGTTCCAGCCCAAGATGTAGATATGCGAACAAATTGCAAAGAGTATACGGTAAACGAGGAGTCGACAGGGACAAAGTTCTCGCAGCTGGATACAGCTCGGAAACATTGTAGCAACAAGTTAATAATATCTCTCGCGTCGCGGGGTACGCCTGCAAAATCATACGTTCCTTGGATCACGCTTGATCACGCAACGTGTCCGTGCGACCCGAGCAGAGGCCTTCGAAATATAAGAGCCAGGAAAACGTTCACCGTCGCCGGCGTTCCTGTTAATTCATCGATGCGAGTGTCCACTGTGTCAGTTTCCACGTACCAGTCCTGAGAACATTTTACTCCAGAGAAAAATAAGGAATAACCGCTCGAAATAATATTTCAATTCTTTTCCCTACAGATACTATTTGAAACTAACTAAAACCTACAACAATTTTAAATAATAGACATTTCTAGTGAAAAATTTCCTTCGTTACTCGAAACAACAGGTATTCTCGATAAAATATTTATTTCGTTGTTCGTAACAACAGGTACCTTCCGTAACACATTTATTTCACTGTACGCAATAACAAGTATTTTCATTTAAAAGAATTCGTTTCACTTTTTGTAATAACAGGTATTTTCGGTAATAAGATTATTTCACTAGTTTAAATAACAGGTATTTCAAACGAGCTTACGTAAATTGTTTTTCAGCAACGAAATAACCGTTGGAAATAAGATAACGCGTTATTTGAAATAGTATTTCGTGTAACGTTATTTCGAACGTGCTCGGGACTGGTATGTACTCCATAAATCGTTTCCGAGTTCACTTTCAACGCGGCGCGAGTTACTCGAGATGACCGGATCCCGTGCGCGTTCGACTGAAAATACGATATTCCGCGCGGAGGCTCGTTTGCGACTGCGGTAACGTTAGAAGACCAAAAAGTAGACTGGAAAGATTCGCGGCCGCGGGAAACCGCACGCGAAGTTCACCAAGCAGGAAGTGGCTCTTCTCGTTACCGGTCGGTGCATTTATCCGACGTACTATCCGCACAGTGGACCAAAATTCATTCGTGGTATACCAATTACCGACCAATTCTGGCTAAACCACACTTTGGAAGGTTGCACACTCGGTAGAGAATTTTTGCAATTTTTCTGAAAATTAACATCACCCTATCTTGACAGTGACGATGATAAACATTTAACGTACAGAAAAATTAAACTAATTCTTAGGAAATAAGACGTACGATCCTCCTGTATTCAAACCTTCATTATCCAAATACCTATAATATTTACATATATTTAATTATATAATGGGACAAAGATCAAGCACGGTGGGATAATGGCATTGGTGGAGGCATAAGAAACTGTAACTCTATACAGAGTTACTTTCGTTGTAAACTCTATTTAATTTAGCAATCAAAAAAAAAATACAAGATCCAATTTAATTGATTTTTATCCGAATGAAATTTAATGCAAAAATAGCGATTGTTCTACTGTTCGAAAAATTCCTCATCATTTTTGTCTCCCACTTAACACAAATACCACTGTCTTTTAATTTCTACTAGCTCTAAAATATTTAGACACATTTCAATCACTAATTCCATATTATTATTTTCTTTCATTTTTATCCAGCAAGAGGGTGGAAAAATCCATTTAAAGTACACCTGGTATCTCTTACAATTAATTATTATCTCTCAATAATTTTTTCCAAAGCGTTAAAAAAATTATTAACAAAAAAAATGTCCCGTCCAACATTTTCGAAAGTACAATCGTAAGTGTTCGATACGTCGGGGATAAATTCAGGCCCAACGTGTGCCGACTTCCGAAGCAACGAACCCCTCGGGTGCCGGTGGCTCGGGGTGAGGGCAAGGGGGGGGGGGGCTTAAATCATGCGACCGCGGTTTTCTAAGGCGTTCCACGGTGGAAGTCTGCAACGAAAGACGCGGGCCTAGGAAGGAACGACTCGCGAAGCTAAGAGAAGTGAAAGTCCATGCGAATGGCAAAACCGGGGAAGGAGATAGACCGAGAAAGAGGTGGGAGAGAGAGGGCCCGGTGATAAAAGAGCCGGCGAGTGAATGAGTGAAAGTGAGCTGGAATACCGAACCGGGGCTTTAAAACTGGAACACGGCTTGCATAATATCGGCCAGTTTAAAACAGTTTAAGGCGCGTGTCCACCCTGCCGCCGGCCCGGCGAACATATTGCAGAAACGTGAGCTTAGAATTCGAAGCGGGAGGATCTTGTGACGATTTCAGTATTGTTATTCTAGGTAACTACGAAATCGTCACGAAATCGTAAATTCCAATTTTCGATGTTGGGGATGTTATTCGGGTTCTTTTGGAGCTCGCGCGACACGAGAATCCGCGATAAATGCTTCTCCTAACCTATACGCCACGCGTGGGTCTTTTCTGACCCGGTGGGAATTGCTCCATCGTACCGTTGGTACATCCTGAACGATTGAGAGAGAGAGAGGGAAATAATGGGAATTAAATAATGGTTTATTATGAATGTTTTTGTGAGGTCAAATTTCGGGTCAGTTTGGACCCAGGCCTGATTTTGAGATTTTTGGACCGTTTAAGTGTATCGTCGGTGCAATTTTTCTTGGAAATTTAGAAAGGCAGGGTAAAATGATTGAATGTCTATTCAGAATTGACTCGGTTCTTTTTCGTAGTCGTTTGAATTGATTTTTGAATTTTAGTTGGAGAAAATTTCGAAGTGTTCGAGTCGTGCGATAGTTGATCTTTGACGCGTGGTTTTCTTTTTTTTTTAACACTTGGTATTTTATCTATCGAGAGTATCGAGTTTGCAAAACTTTTCCCATGGTTAATGCAGATCCGTGTGGTGTAAATTAAGTATCCCCGGCTCGCAATTCCGCGCGCGTGAAATAGCAATTGCGCGCGGCGTTCTCCGCGGCAACAATCCCAAATCACGTCCGCGCGAACACGAGAATGCGGTAACGTGATATCGTAAGCGGACTCGAACGTCACGTCAACCAGCCACCGAATAAACCCCGCGTCACGGGGTTGCGAGATCGGTGTCGCGATTGTATTTTAATTAATTTTAATACCAGCGTTAAATTAAACATAATTGGCGCGCGTTGGACGATCGACTTTTAAATACATAATATCGACCGCTCGATCGCCACGCCCGAGTTAACTCGAGAAAACGTATCTCGCGATAACATCGGATAAACAAACGATGCACGGTGATTAAAGTTTTACAAGAGTAAAATACAAGGTGTCAAATATAGGGTAGGTATCTTTTAACGAATATTTGGTAACTGCTTCTCTATATTTAAGAAAGCGAAACCTGAATTTTAAATTAATATTTTTAATCACAATTGAAGTAGATTTTCCTTATATTACGAACGTCGCGATACTATCTTTCTTGAAGTTTGATTTATTGTTAAATTATCGAGTACAATTCGTACTATTCGAATACCATTCGAATATTTGAATATTCCCGAACAATTCGAATATTTGAGTATTCCAGTACTATTCGAATACTATTCAAATATTTGAATATTTCAGTACTATTCAAATACTATTCAAATATTTTAATATTTCAGTACTGTTCAAATACTATTCAAATATTTGAGTATTCCAGTACTATTCGAATACTATTCAAATATTTGAATGTTTCAGTACTATTCAAATGCTATTCAAATATTTGAATATTTCAGTACTGTTCAAATACTATTCAAATATTTGAATGTTTCAGTACTATTCAAATGCTATTCAAATATTTGAATATTTCAGTACTGTTCAAATACTATT
Source organism: Ptiloglossa arizonensis (assembly GCF_051014685.1). Taxonomy (NCBI): domain Eukaryota; kingdom Metazoa; phylum Arthropoda; class Insecta; order Hymenoptera; family Colletidae; genus Ptiloglossa; species Ptiloglossa arizonensis. The sequence goes on along the minus strand of NC_135048.1, from coordinate 29,398,433 downwards.
CAAATATTTGAATATTTCACTACTATCCAAATACTATTCAAATATTTGAATATTTCAGTACTGTTCAAATACTATTCAAATATTTGAATATTTCACTACTATCCAAATACTATTCAAATATTTGAATATTTCAGTACTGTTCAAATACTATTCAAATATATGAATATTGTTAAATTAATTTCATCAAGTTCGCTTGCCAGCGTTTGGATTAATTTCTTCCTTGAGTTAATTAATGTAGACTTTCCCCTTATATCGAATGTCGCGGTAGTGTCTTCCTTTAAGTTTAATTTACCGTGAACTTAATACCATTATAGGTTCGTGTACCCGGATTCTAATGAATTTTTTCAACGATTCCAATCGATGCCATTCGAAGCGACTCGAAACTTCTCGTGACTTAAGACCTTCTGCGCTCCACGAATGCAATCCAGGACGTAATCGTGGAATAATTTGATTGCTCCTTACCAGTCCGCGAGGACTGCCTACGGTAGATGGTCAAATTAGCTGCGCGCACGATTACGAGCGAGCCGGTTTCATTTGAGACCGGTCACGCGTCCAATTACGCAAAGGAAAAGTATATAATTATTATAGATCCAAGATTCGTAATCTCCGCTCTTTTTGTCGGTAAGCCACTTGGCGATACATCTTGCGCCGAGTCGTCATCCGCGGGATTCTTCACTCGTGAGAGTGGACCTTGAAAATGGTGCAAGACTTTCAACGCCATCGTACAGTCTTTTGGGCGCTAGATTCTTGGCCACTGTCAAGGACCCGAAGGAATTTTCTTTGTTCGACGTATCACCGTCCGCGGTGGAATTTTTCGTAGCCTTTTCAAGTCACCTTCGCGGTGGAAGTTTTTTCTAAAACGCTTACACGTCACGAGGTTCCTTTCGTTGCTGGATTTCGCTCGCGGTTGGTGCAATTCCGGTCAAATCGAAATGCACGAGAATGTTTTGAATCAGAGCTCGGATTTATCGTCGAAGTTTTCGAGTACAATTCGTATTATTCGAATACCATTCGAATATTTGAATATTCCGAAACAATTCGAATATTTGAGTATTCCAGTACTATTCGAATACTATTCAAATATTTAAATATTTTAGTACTATACAAATACTATTCGAATATTTGAGTATTCCAGTACTATTCGAATACTATTCAAATATTTGAATATATCAGTACAATTCAAATATTTGAATATTTCAGTACTATTCAAATACTATTCAAATATTTGAATATTTCAGTACTATTCAAATACTATTCAAATATTTGAATATTTCAGTACTATTCAAATACTATTCAAATATTTGAATATTTCAGTACTATTCAAATACTATTCAAATATTTGAATATTTCAGTACTATTCAAATATTTGAATATTTCAGTACTATTCAAATATTATTCAAATATTTGAATATTTCAATACTATTCAAATATTTGAATATTTCAGTACTATTCAAATACTATTCAAATATTTGAATATTTTAGTACAATTCGAATACAAAAATATTCAAGTACTCGAATAATCAACTGTTTTCTTAACTCAACTGCCCGGACATATTCGTACAATAGTATTTAAACAACGTGGTGTACACTGTGAATAGAGTCCGATGAATACAAATTACTTGTTTCACAGTCGAGGAACATCGATACCCGCTGGAACCTGTACCATAAATCAATCCAGAAATAGAATTTTGCCGTTAATACATGTAACGGCACTCGAGGTAGAACGCAATTAACAAAATCGAACATATGCCGACGATTTCTACACGGAAGCTTCGGAGCGTTAGCTTCAATTTCACGATACAATTTCGATTCGCGGCTGAATATGTACCAGCAGTTGCTTTCATTGGACCATCGATCAGGAATAAAGTACAGAGATTTCTCTCTCCCTCTCTCTGATACAGTTTCCTCGGGTTAATCGCGCCAACTGGGCGGAGTTTCGCAATCTACGAGCGGTGTCTCGAGCAAAAAATTCGCGAATCGAACCACAGCGTGGAAAACGCGGACCGATCAACTGGTCGGCGAGTCGTTTGAAGATGGAGAACGCGGTCGATTCGCTTCCAGTTTCATTGCCAGACTTTCCTGTTGCGCAACGCGCGCACGCGCGCGCACGAGCGGACCGATTTGCGCGGCCTATTATTTTCGAAGCGTTTTACGGCGGATCGGAGACCAGGGCTGCGAATACTTGTCAAATTTTTTGCGTATTCGTGTATTCGAATACTATTCGAGTACCCGAGTATTCGAATATTTTTGTACTCGAGTATTCGAATATTTTTGTACTCAAGTACTTCCTTTCGTCAATGGAAAATCGAACCGTACTGTGCAGACTTTACAAAATAGGGATAAAAATGATTTTCGATGTTTTACGAGGTTTATGGAAAATTGATATATTTTATAACATTCCACGATGAAAAACATAGTCTTGAGAAATTGGAGAAATACTTGGTATAATATTCGAATAGTATTCCAGTACCTGAGTATTCAAATATTTTTGTAGTCGAGTACTTCCTTTCGTTAAATAATATTCCAGTATCTGAGTATTCAAATACTTATTACACCGATTATGTATCTGGTTATTTCTAGTATTATTCAGATACTGTTGGTGTACAAATTTCTCCTTCTCCGAACAGTATTCTAATATAAAAATTCGCATAACAATGTCCGTAGTTTATTCATAACGTTCAAATAATAATATTCGAAATGTACTCATAGCACTCGAATAATAATACTCAAAGTTTATTCACAGTATTCGAATAATAATACTCGAAGTTTATTCACAGTATTCGAATAATAATACTCGAAGTTAATTCACACTATTTGAATAATAATACTCGAAGTTTATTCACAGTATTCAAATAATAATACTCGAAGTTTATTCACAGTATTCGAATAATAATAGTCGAAGTTTATTCACAGTATTCGAATAATAATACTCGAAGTTCGTCAGAAGCTTTCGGCTACCGATAAAGTACTCGAATAGAATATTTTTCAAGTAGTTTCAGTCCTGTTGGGAACAGTCGCGGTATTTCGCTGTCATTTTCTCGGCGATCTCGTAAATCTTGAATATTTATGCGGCTCGTTCGATACACTTCCGTTCACGGTAAAGAAAGAAGGATAGTACCTCCGAATCGAGGTATCTCGATCGAAAGGTCTACACTTTGCTCGAGCAACAAAATGACCAATCTGTTCGTTTGGCGATAAATTAAGAGGAAAATCGTTTCCGCCTCGGTTTGATGGGTACTCGTTCACCCACGGGCCCTGGGAAGCTCGACGAATATCTGTTCCCGGTAACGGTTTTCAACTTTCCTCGCGTGACTTCGAGAATCGATTCCGAGCTTAAGTGGAGCGTCGAGTCGTAACCGTAGTGATTACCGTGGCACCCATTGCACCCCAACATTTCGTTTCGTCCTATAGAAACAAACTCGGCGTTCTACGCGATATCTTGAATCACGATGCGCTGAAAATCTCCAAGAAAATATACGTTATTTCATCCGACTCTCGATTCCTCGAATGGAAAAAAAAAAGAAAAAAAAAAAAATTAAAAGGAAATAATATTCCGATACACGAGAAAAAACTTTCGCCTTTCTAAATATTGTACTTAGTGCAATTATTAATATTTGATACTTATTTACATTTTATATTTCATTATTTAATATTTAATTATTTATATTTGATTCTGGATCGCGATTCTTCGAGTCGTAGAAATATTCGAAATAATTCGAAGGTGATCGGGGAAATTATTTGAAAAAATGTTCGTTGATGCAGTGTTTCCCAATTTTGAGAACAAGTTCGATTCCCCGAATGAAAAAAAAAAAAAAAATTGAAAAGAAACAATATTCCAGTACACGAGATATTCTACCAAAACTTTCGATCGTTCACCTTTCTAAATTTTGTACTTAGTTCAATTATTTATATTTGACACTTATTTATATTTTATATTCTATTATTTAATATTTAATTATTTATATTTGATCCTGGATCGCGATTCTTCGAGTCGTAGAAATATTCGAAATAATTGGAAGGTGATCGGGGAAATTATTTGAAAAAGTGTTTGTTCGTCCATTGTTTCCCAATTTTGAGAACGAGTTCGATTATTTACGGTGAATCAAATCGTCTGACGCAACAACGTGCCTCTCTTCTAACCTTCCCGTGACGCGGACATCCTTCGAAGATCGAGAGATCTCCCTGTCCAAGAAGGACGGGCGATAACGATCGAGGGATTGGGCAACGGTAACAAAGTGGAAACGGTGGATTCGGTGAAACATCCGTGGCTCGACCTTTACTCGTTATTAAACGAGGAAGAACGACCTCGGGCTCGGTGGAAAAGCGAGAAAACGACGCGGCGCACCAATGTGCATCGCGGGTGCTGCATCGGCGCGCGTTGGACGTTGCATATGCTAATGATCGCTGGATGCGTAATGCGATTTACGCAATAGACGTACCGTACGATGTGTACGGTTTAGGCGACGAATCAAACGCTACCTACCGCGCGGCAGTGAAAGGTGGAAACGTTGTTCTTGGGGGATTTAACAACAATAATCGCGCGAGCAACGAGGACGACAGCGGACACAAACACGTAATGAGACGTTCCAACGCGAATCGTATCAGCCGACCGGCAATTAAATTCGTAATCTGCGTTTCGCAACCGAAGCGAGATGATACGTGACAACCGCGAGTAACGCGCGACCCAGTTAACGGACTCGCGTGGACCAATTACGCGCACCGAGGAAAACTTTCTTAGGGGGATTTCTCTCGAAAGCGATACAGTTATCTTGGTCATTGTGCGTTATGGTACGCGTCCCCCGCTTTCGTAACGCTTGCGTTTTTCTTTTTTTTTTCTTTTTCTTTTCATCGACGAGAGAGGAAAAATTCGCGAGGATCGAAAGATAGAAATATTTTTGAGGTTAGGTGATTTAGGTGATTTGTTGACTCGAAAGAAGACTTCGAATAGCTGTTCTATGAATAGTTAGTTGAAATATTTTTGAAGTTAGGTGATTTGGGTGATTTGTTGACTCGAAAGAAGACTTCGAATAGCTGTTCTATGAATAGTTAGTTGAAATATTTTTGAGGTTAGGTGATTTGGGTGATTTGTTGACTCGAAAGAAGACTTCGAATAGCTGTTCTATGAATAGTTAGTTGAAATATTTTTGAGGTTAGGTGATTTGGGTGATTTGTTGACTCGAAAGAAGACTTCGAATAGCTGTTCTATGAATAGTTAGTTGAAATATTTTTGAGGTTAGGTGATTTGGGTGATTTGTTGACTCGAAAGAAGACTTCGAATAGCTGTTCTATGAATAGTTAGTTGAAATATTTTAGAGTTTAGGTGATTTGGGTGATTTGTTGACTCGAAAGAAGACTTCGAATAGCTGTTCTATGAATAGTTAGTTGAAATATTTTTGAAGTTAGGTGATTTGGGTGATTTGTTGACTCGAAAGAAGACTTCGAATAGCTGTTCTATGAATAGTTAGTTGAAATATTTTAGAGTTTAGGTGATTTGTTGACTCGAAAGAAGACTTCGAATAGCTGTTCTATGAATAGTTAGTTGAAATATTTTAGAGTTTAGGTGATTTGTTGACTCGAAAGAAGAGACTTCGAATAGCTATTCTATGAATAGTTAGTTACTTATGAATCATTAGTTATCGACTGACTTGGAACAGTTGATTGAGTAACGAAGAGAGTGAACATTTATATAGAATTTATATAGAAGGAATTATTTATCAAATACTCTTCGAAGTGTAGTTGAACAAGTTCTGGGAATGAATTCTTCGACTTTTGAAATTACAAACCCTCAACGGGGGGAGGAATACACAGGGGGGAAGCAAGGGGGCCTTAAATCGTGCGACTGTGGTTTTCTATGGTGTTCCACGGTGGAAGTTCGCAGCGGAAGATGTATTTTTATTTTTACGAGCTCGAAATGATTTTAAACACACTTAAGGTATTGTTATCTTATTTGAGGTTTATTCAGTGGTACCAAAGATTTTAAATATACTCAAGATATTGTTATCTTATTTGACGTTTATAAAGTGGTACCAAAGATTTTAAATATACTCAAGATATTGTTATCTTATTTGACGCTTATTCAGTAGTACCAAAGATTTTAAACACACTCGAGATATTGTTATCTTATTTAACATTTATACAGTGATATCAAAGATTTTAAATATACTCAAGATATTGTTATCTTATTTGACATTTATACAGTAGTACCAAAGATTTTAAAACCGTCAAGATATTATCATCTTATTTGACGTTTATTCAGTAGTAGACTACTGTGTTAGGTTTTCAATTTTGCCATACTCCATAACGAAGTTAGCTCGTCACAGACTTAGATGGACACCCAGGGAAATTTTTGTAAAATCAACAATGACAAATCGACAAATCTGTGTCGTTGCGTCTGAACAAAATTTCTAATTATTTCTCTAAGTATTTTAACTTTTACACGTTCTGAAATATTTTATACGCAATCAAGATACACATTGTTATTCTATTCCATGTTTATCCAGCAGTACTAAAGAGGACTAGAGATACAGAAGTCTTCACTGTTTTAGGTTTTCATCTTCACTATACTCCACAATAAAGATTGTTCGATATCCAAGGAAATTTTTGTAAAATCAACAATAACAAATCGACAAATCGGTATCATTGCTCCTAAACAAAATTTCTATTTAATTATTTCTGCAGAATTTTTCACTGTCTTAGGTTTTCACCTTCAGCATACTTCACAATAAAAATTGTTCGATACCCAAGAAAATTTTTATAAAATCAACAATGACAAATCGACAAATCGACAAATCGACAAATCGTTATCGTTGCTCCAGAACAAAATTTCTAATTATATCTCCAGAAGTGTTCACTGTCTTAGGTTTTCACCTTTGGCATACTCCACAATAAAGATTGCTCGATACCCAAGGAAACATTTATAAAATCAACAATGACAAATCGACAAATCGACAAATCGTTATCGTTGCTCCAGAACAAAATTTCTAATTATATCTCCAGAAGTGTTCACTGTCTTAGGTTTTCACCTTTGGCATACCCCACAATAAAGATTGCTCAATACCCAAGGAAACATTTATAAAATCAACAATGACAAATCGACAAATCGACAAATCGACAAATCATTATCGTTGCTCCAAAACAAAATTTCTACTTATTTCTCCAGAAGTGTTCACTGTCCTACGTCTTCACCTCTGACACACTCTCTAACAAAGATTGCCAATCACAAACTTAGCTCCTTACCCCGTTGAATTATTTACAAAATCAACGAAGAGTATCAGTCTCGTCGGGACGCCTTGACAAAATGCAAACGACACGCATCGTTCGTATCCAACGTCCCGCTGGTATTAACGAATCGCGATAGACGAGTCGGCCTCGGCGGTTGTGCCATCGCGTTCATGGAAACTGTTTTCTAGCCAGTTCGAGGGGATTCCCTGCTCGAATCGGCCGCAAACCGAGAATCCTCCGGTGAAAGAGAGTTTGCAAGGCCGCGGCGGGCTTCTTGGTCAAGCGAGCCGGTGTGTTTCTAGACTGGCGTCTCGGTGTGTGAATGCAATCGTGTAACGGTGCCACGTCCAGCTGGACGTGGCCTTAAAAGTGAAAAGACGCGTCCGCCCGAAAGAGGCGACGATCGCTCGAGGTCGATCGTTCGTTTCCTGGTGGTACACCATTCACCCGGGGAACAGCGGGGGTGGGTTGAGGACGTTCAATGTAGGACGTGATTAATTATTCGCACGTGCACCATGTTTCTTTGTTGCACCTTTTTCGTTTATTAATTTCTTTTGCCAACCGACGTCAACACCGTGCAAATACCTGTGAACGCAAATACCGCGTGCCAATGGGGCGATATCCTGTTCGCAACGGGAATAAACGTCCACGGTACTGTGGTACTGTGGTCTTACGAAGGCTGAGTAGAACGTCTGACCCGAGAGTGGAAGAGTCGTTCGTTGGGTTTCTTTCTGTATAGGATACCAGGCTGGCGTACAATGTGAGTTTGAAAGGTTGATCCGAGTCGAACCGATCTCTGTGTAGCTATTTCTGGTAAGAAAAATTGGAGAAAGGTGACTTTTGTTTGTATCTAAATAGATTGGGATGTGTGCAAGGATGTACACTAGCGTTTGGGGACATGAAGACACTGGTAGAAATAATTCTTTGTGGAAAGAAAAATTGGAGAAAGGTGACCTTTGTTGGTATCTAAATATATAGAAATGTATGCAATATGTACAAGAACATATACTAGTATTTGGAGGCATGAAGACACTGGTAGAAATAATTCTTTGTGGAAAGAAAAATTGGGGAAAGGTGACTTTAGTTGGTATTTAATAAATAAATAAGGATGTGTGCAAGGACGTACACTAGCATTTGGAGACATGAAGACATTCGTAGAAATAGTTCTTTGGGGAAAGAAATAATGGAGAAAGGTGACTTTTGTTGGTATTTAAATAGATAAGGATGTGTGTAATATGTGCAAGGACGTACACTATCCTTGCACATATTGGAAGTATAGTATGACGACACTCGTAAAAATTGAAATAAAACCGATGAATTACGAGGAAGTTATTAGCTTTTAAAATTATTACCTTGTTCGTTAATCAGGAGTGTAAGGAATATATTAACTACACGTTGTAATAAAAATCTCACCACTTGGGTGTAATAAAATTAAACTTTCTTCCGGTTCAGATATCTACCGACTTTTTTTTATTACTGTATGATTCTGCAATTAATGTAAACGTTTAGGTCTTTTTGCATTTAAGGAACATCGGGTGAACGTAGCATGCGTTTTCAGTAAATGGGTTCACTAACTATACAAACCTCGAATATTTGTATTCTGGTATATAATTTTCCTAATAGTAGTATTAATTATGCCGGATCGATGATTACGTTTCACATAGTACAGTGTGTTCCAGTACTTTTAGAGAGAAGTGTAAGGGATATATTCAAGTATTCGAGCGGTACTCAAACAATCGAGTATTCCAAGTGGTCTAATATTCGAATGGTACTCTTATAGTCGAGTATTTGAATCATATTCGAACAGTACTCGAATACTACTCGAATATTCGAGTTTTTGGATCATATTCGAATAGTACCCGGTTAAAATTCGAATACTCGAGTATTCAGATCATATTAGAATAGTACTCCGATACCACTCGAATACTCGAGTATTTGGATCATATTCGAATAATACTTGGTTACAATTCAAATACTCACGTATTCGGATCATATTCGAACAGTACTCGTATACCACTCGAATATTCGAGTATTCGGATCATATTCGAACAGTACTCGTATACCACTCGAATATTCGAGTATTCGGATTATATTTGCATAGTACTTGGTTACAATTCGAATACTCACGTATTCGGATCATATTCGAACAGTACTCGTATACCACTCGAATATTCGAGTATTCGGATTATATTCAAACAGTATTCGTATACCACTTGAATAATCGAGTATTCGGATTATATTCGAATAGTACTTGGTTACAATTCGAATACTCACGTTACGAATAGTACTCGTAAACCACTCCAATACTCGAGTATTCGGTTCATATTCGAACAGTACTCGTATACAACTCGATTACTCGAGTACTCGGATAACATTCGCGGAACACCCGACCCACCGGTGTTAAAACACTCGAATACTCGAAAGTTCAACCACTTTCCGGCCCAACCTTAAATCCCGGCCGAAAGCAGAAAAATATCCCAACGCCGTGCGAACGCTTTTAAACCTATTTTGTAAGCTGCGGCCCGCTCGGATCGTTCGGTGTGAGTCATTTCTCTAAGGTGCAACGGAACCGAACAAGGAATCAACATTATTGCACGCTCGTGGACGGCCGTTAATATAAATCTGTAGGAATTAGACGAGAGCGGTTTCGTAACGGGCGGGCGTCGAGATAAAAGAACGTGCTCGATCGTAATTTAGGAGCGAGTCAAGCGAGGTAGACTTTCGCCGTAGCCACGAAGGTGGTTTCCATCGGACGATCGCGTAATCGTCTATCTCTCGACGGAGATCCATCGATTAACGACCAACGGGGCCAATAATTGGGGTCGCTACGTAAACTCTTCGACGTGTTAACAATAAAACCAAAACACGGGTTCCTTTCACGCGTATCACGAGATCGACAGGCGTAGATCAACGTGGGCTTTCGAGCACTTGTTAACCGACGCGAGCGGAGACCGCGCGAGCGTGAAAGTAAAGCTCGTGGAGCCGCTCGACTACCGTTTCGTCGCTCCTCCTATGAACGTAATCGATACAACCGCGTAATCCTTCGAGGAGCTTCAAACGATCGGTTCCCACGTGCGAGCTGCCCGATTAGAACGTCGGGTTGAACGGTGTTAAAAAGGAAAGATTACACTCGTGAACCGGAGATCCGCGCGGGAACCACGGAAACGAGAGGAGGAACGTATAAAATAAATTTTCTTTATATACAATTACGATTTTCTAATAACGAACTCTACAATTCGAAATTCTTCGGTAGAGAATTATGGTAAATTTCCAAAAAAAAAAGAATTACAAAATAATATCACTTTACGATTCTGGACTCTTCTCTGGTAGAAAGTAATGGTAAATGTAAAACAAAATTGTGAGAAAATATACTGTAGAGTATTATAAATGTATAGAAATCATATTTGAAAAAATTATATTTGAAAATTTATATTTCAAGAAATTATATTTCAAGAAATTATATTTCAAGAAATTATATTTCAAGAAATTATATTTCAAAAAATTATATTTCAAGAAATTATACTTCAAAAAATTATATTTCAAGAAATTATATTTCAAAAAATTATATTTCAAGAAATTATATTTCAAAAAATTATATTTCAAGAAATTATATTTCAAAAAATTATATTTCAAGAAATTATATTTCAAAAAATTATATTTCAAGAAATTATATTTCAAAAAATTATATTTCAAGAAATTATATTTCAAAAAATTATATTTCAAGAAATTATATTTCAAAAAATTATATTTCAAGAAATTATATTTCAAGAAATTATATTTCAAGAAATTATATTTCAAAAAATTATATTTCAAGAAATTATATTTCAAAAAATTATATTTCAAGAAATTATATTTCAAGAAATTAAATTTCAAAAAATGATATTTCAAAGACGCGTACGCGTAAAATTGATTTTCACTCGGCTTCGAGGTGTGTAGAATCGGTCTCCGTTCCGGAGGATGTAAAGTTGCTCGCGACTCCGGTTCGGAAGATGTAAAATTGATAAATTTAATCCACTCGGCGAGCGAAAGGGTAAAGGGAGCTCGCGAGCGTGATTCATTCCGATGTACGCGGGCCTCGCTCCGTTACAGAACTTCTGTGAGCATATTTTACGGGAACGGAAATTTTACAACCGGCGTGGGATTGGCTGCGCGTCGTTCCGTTTACCCTTTTAGCCGTGATTAATCGCCCATTTATGAGAAAGACGGATCTGGGAGATCGCGTTTTGTTCACGAGACTGCAGCCTCCTTTTCACCGATACATACGCCAGCCGTGCACATAGCGCAACCGGTGAACGCCCCTCGCCTAGGCTCTGCACCCTGCGGATCACCTGGGAACACCCACTCACGATTCACCGGGTCCCTGAAGATTACTAAAGCCACCTCGACCTCCTTGGCATTCGTGGCTCGATCCCACGATCCTCTCCACCAAGTTGGTCGCTTTACGCTCAGATCGCGGTGAAATATCGCGAGGAGGGCCTCTCCTCTCCCCCACCCTCCCACTTGTTTCGAAGATGCGGAGTGGATCGAAGGTTGACTCGCGAAATACTCGACAACGGGTCCTTAACCTTCGGACTCACATATCGTACGGAACGTGAAAGCGGGCTCGATTCATCGACACGAGGAAGAGAAAATTATGATGATATGTAGATACGTGACTAAGTTCTCGTTAACCACTTAGGTGACGAAAGCAAGGTGTGCCAAGAGATCGAAACCGGGTGGTTCTTCGAAACAGATATGGAGTTCTTTCAATGTATTGATGGTTGAACTGGGATTGGGTTAGGTGGATTTTTGCTGTATTTGAGTATTTGGACACTTTGACGAATGCAATAGTGGAAGAGTACAGTTTGAGTATTCGAGAGTAGCTGTATTCGAGTATTCGAACACTTTAATGAATTCAATAGTGGAAGAGTACAGTTTGAGTATTCGAGAGTAGCTGCATTCGAGTATTCGAACACTTTAATGAATTCAATAGTGGAAGAGTACAGTTAGAATATTCGAGAGCAGCTGTATTCGAGTATTCGAACACTTTGACGAATTCAATAGTGGAAGAGTACAGTTACAGTATTCGAGAGTAGCTGTATTCGAGTATTCGAACGCTTTGACGAATCCAATAGTGGAAGAGTACAGTTTAGATACTATCGAATGATATTCGGGTAAGTGATGTTCGGTATCTGAATATTCGTAGTATTTGAGTACAGTGAATTCGAGTATAACGGTTCCTTGAGTTCATCGTTCTTTCGTAAACTTCACCGCTTACTCGAGTATTCGTATAGCATTCAAATTATATCTGAATATTGTTTTATATAAGAGTATCTTTCGTCGGAGTTAGAAGGAATTGAACATATTACCGTACTCGAGTATTAAAATATTTGAATGGTATTCGAATTATATACTCTGAGTATCCGATAGTATTCGTAGTATTCGAATATCGTACTCGAGTATTAAAATATTCGAATGATATTCGAATTGTATACTCTGAGTATTCGAATGGTATTCGAATTATACAATATTTTCTAAGTATTCGAATGATATTCGAATTGTATACTTTGAGTATTCGAATTACATACTTTGAGTTTCCGATAGTATTCGTAGTATTCGAATAGCGTAGAGGGCACTGCAAATTTTATCGATCAATCAAGTATTCGTATGGTATTCGACAGTATCCAATTTATATTCGCCGAGTACTCGAATCGCTAGTGTTCGAGTATCTGATAATATTCTGAGCATCAGAATAATTCAAGTACACTTCACCGTCTATACGTAAATTCTATTTCCATTCAAGATACGTTAGAGAAGTTTCCTCCAAACCCTGATCGCAATCCAAAACTACTCGTTTCAAGGTCCAGAACCGTACCAACCCACATGGACACGTGACAAATTTCCCTAACAGTTTTCCCACGCCTTCCCGACAGGAATGTTTTCCAACGACATCGTTCATTGAGAATCATTCACAGAATCGCCTGAGAACCGTTCTGTCTATATAAAAAAAAAAAAAAAAAAAAAACTGAACCGCGAAACCGATTGTTGGGTAAGTACGAACAAAAAGTTACCTGTTGCATTATACGCGGAAGACTCTGTTAGCGATGCATGTGAACGGGAATCGCCAAATGGGCAACCTGTCGGCGCCTGCGCGTTTAATTGAAAGCCACCGATCGCGGCGTTGTAAACACGTGGGGCTGTGCTGTTATCGCGATGATAGCGTACAAGCGTGGAAAGAAAGCAGTTCGCGCACGATCGGAGCTACCAATTTGCGATTTTCAACCGTGTATTCGTGGCAGCCACTTGCCGCTGAACAGCAGATGGCCAGACCGTTTGGTTCGTTAGCCACGATTATTCCGTTCCAAACGAGCACGCGATTAATTACCGTACCGTGAGATCGGTATCGGGCGGCCCGTTGCGTCAGACCGCAACAATTCGGGGAGAATGTTGCGACGACACGGAGAGAGTGCGAAAGAAAGTACGAAAACAAAGGTTCGCGCGTGGGTTCGTAGACTTCCGCTAAATGCCCGACACGGTTGCTGAGAGGTAGAAACAAAACGCGCGGTAATTCTTACGGATTGCGCGAGGGCGCATCGTGTCCATTGTTCCGGGAACGAGAGGTCTTCTCTCGTTTACGATTCGACTGTTGTTTGACGCGGGGCTCGAGGCTATTTGAATAATTCAATATTCGAATCCTCAGTCGTCGTGGGTTCGTTGCTCGATGGAGTTGTGGTCGAGTCGGTCGGTTCAGACAATGTAGGTAATTGTGGAGTGACTAATCGGACTCATTGGTAACTTAGGATCTCTGGATAGTACTCGGGTACTTTATTATTGTTGTTCGAATACTCGAGTATTCTATTTATGTTATTCGAATACTCGAGTATTATATTGTCGTCGTTTGAATATTCGAGTATTCTATTATCGTTGTTCGAATACTCGAGTATTCTATTATCGTTGTTCGAATTCTTGAATACTTTATTATAGTTGTTCGAATACTCGAGTATTCTATTGTCGTTGTCCGAATGCTCGAGTATTCTATTATCGTTGTTCGAATTCTTGAATACTTTATTATAGTTGTTCGAATACTCGAGTATTCTATTATAGTTGTTCGAATACTCGAGTATTCTATTGTCGTTTTTCGAATACTCGAGTATTCTATTATCGTTGTCCGAATGCTCGAGTATTCTATTATCGTTGTTCGAATTCTTGAATACTTTATTATAGTTGTTCGAATACTCGAGTATCTTATTATCATTATTCGAATACTTGAGTATTATATTATCGTTGTTCGAATACTCGAGTATTCTATTATCGTTGTTCGAATACTCGAGTATTCTATTGTCATTGTTCGAATACTCAAGTAACCTATTACCATTATTCGTGTATTACTAAATCAAATAAAATTAAGAAACAACAGTAAACACAAAGAATTCGATTCGTAACGATGCTTAATAAATTCAAAGCTTTCGATCGTCACACTTTGGTCCCCTTCGGTGGAAGTTAACACATACCTATCGACTAAGACTCCATCTGTTAATAATTTTCCGTAGAAACTAGCATTTATTCGAATCACTTTGACATCTATTCATAGTCCAACAACATTCAAAGACTGATAATAACTAAACGATCAATACCCGACACATTCGAATTCCCCGAGTACTCGTGCACTCGAATACAGAGTATTTCCATCGGTCGAGTTCAGAGAGATATTTTTTCACGCCAGCATTCCAACCTCGACCCCCCGCGACCGATTCCGTGGAAAACGCGAACAACCGTGGAAATGTACCGATCGACCGTGAAGGTTACGCAGTCGCTAGGGGGTGTGCGCCGGCGCAACGTGTCTCACCTTTGCCGGCGACGGTTGCGCGCGCAGCCAACGCGCGTTAGAAAGGCGCGACGAACGTGCGCGGGACAGCCCCGTTTGCACGTTTCAAAATTTCCTGAGACCGGTTCCCACACGGTCGTCCGCGTTACGATTTTACGTTTCGTTCGCTCCATCGAAGACAAAAGCTGGGACACGCACCATCGCTCCGTGAATTTCCCGCGATAATAATTTGCATGAATTTGCGGTGTAACCCCCCCCCCCCCCCCCCCCCCCCCCACCTCCCCACCCCTCTCCTCCTCGCTCCTTCTCGCGTCGTTATCTCGCGTTCGGCTTTCAATTTACCCGCGACGTATGCGAATATCGATCCGCGGGCACGATACGAGCCCGTTACACGCTTCCATCGGGGCGAAACCGCTAAACAATAACGACTATCTCGTAAATCTTCCCGAGAATCGGTCGTAAATTCGTGTGCGCTCGGTTTTCCCATTGAGAGCGCGCGCGCGGCCCACGATGGTGGCGCTGCTGTCGCGTCCTAACCTTTTTCAGCGTTCCTACACGCGCCTCGAAACTGCGCGCGACTTTGCGAAACTTCGCGCGGTTTCAGTGGAACGAGACTGCGCGGGAATGACACGATGATCTCGCGGCAAGTGGAACGGGTTGCTAGTGACCAGACACGGCCACGAGACGCACAGTGAAGAAGCATTTCTCCCGAAAAGCTGGCCGATTTTAAAAATTTGATCGCCATTTTTTTTTTGGTCGATTCAAGTAGCCAAATATATGGAAAATAATCTAGGAATATTTATTTTTTTAACTATCCGCTCATAAACCGTGCTTTAACGAGGGTGAAGATTTAATAAATATTTTCTTAATTATTCTGCGAAGTACTGTTCTGTGATTAATAATTTTTATATTTTGTAAAGAAATCGTATTGCGGGAAAATATTGGATGTATATTATTTTACGAAAATTAATTGGTGGTTTCACCCCCTAAATATGTAAGCAAAGCAATATAAAAAAACACGTGTGTCTTATTTCTTAGTTTTCTACGGTATATATACATAGAAAAACGAAAATAATCGGAGGCAAAAATTTGGAAACCCGTTGTAAGGATTGATATGCAAAAAATTCAATACTTTTGTAACATCCACGAAAGATGTTTACCAGTTTTGGGTACATGGTAGGATATTTTTCAAATTTCACCCATACATTTTCAAGAATTGTATTTTCCCTTTCGTTGTGGTGTTGTTTCGTAAATGCGGGTTCAGCGTGAGAATTTCAATCGTTGACAATTCGACACGGGAGCATTCGAATACTTTCGTGAGCAACTGTACGTGCTCAGCCTTACGTGTTCTCGAACAAAGACTGGGACCGTTTGAACGATTTAATATTCGAACGGAACTCTCTGGACGGAACCAACCGATTACGGATTCTCCGCGTGGCCCGCTACCGGTCGAAACGTTTGAGCGCATTTTCCATGGGAATGTTCCCGCGTCCGAGGTTTCGAAAGCGCACGGTCTCGCTCTCGCTATCGCTGGCCGTACCGTTATCTTTTTCGCGCTCAATGTCCGCCACGGTGTGCTGCACGCTCGTGTAAACGCTCGACGAATTGAAACACACGCGCGCGCGAGTTTTATGCGCGGGAACGGGGTACGTAATGAGGTGAACGGTTCCAGGAGACACACGAAGTCTATCATTTCGCTCAGTCACGATCTTTGGGAAGAGAAGGGACGCAGAGTGTACGAGAAGGGTGTGCAATAATCCCCGGATAACTGAAATAATTTTTCTCGAATGATTGAAAAGATGTCGCGAGAAAATGTAAAGTTTCATTTACAGGGTCCATATATGTGGAAAGGTGAGAGTGTGAGGATGAATTTACGAGAAGAGGCGAATATAGCGGATGACCTTGAACGGTCAAAACATTGGGCGCTCACTAGGTTCGTATAGATCCGTGCGTGGACTCGTTTTCATCGGGGAAACTTGACCAGTCTAGCGGTAATATTCTCGAGAAGGTACAATGAAAAATATATAAACTAGTAATTTTTATTAATTTAATCCTACTCCAAGAAATGTTTCACGCGTACGATGGAGTAAACATTTATTTTTATTTATCGAGAGTCGTGTACTTGAACTTGTATATGTTTGTACCGCGTATATATTTTCCTTTGTGAGAATAGTGGAATTAAATGTTTTTTTTAATCCGTAAAAATATTTATTCTTCCACATTCGAGTACTTTTGAAATAGAAAAAGATCCCCTACTTAATTAAATATTTTTTTTTAATCCGTAAAAATATTTATTCTTCCACATTGGAATACTTCTGAAATGGGAAAAGTTGCCCAACTTTCTCTGGGTAACCGAGAGTACGCTTACGGTTCGATTTTGTTACAATTATGCGGAAGTTAACGTACTCTTTACTTTCGTGGTCAGTCGCGTCGGTAAATGCAGATCCCTGTCGCGCAGCTGGTTCCTGACCCGGACATAATGGCGCGCGGGTATCGTTATGTCACGTGGCGGCGCGTTTCGTCATTCGTAATACCGGGGCGATCTCGGATTCTTTCGGTGTCTCCTCGCTTAGACAGCCTTCTAGGAAAACAAAGGACGGGACTTTCTATGGAAAGCGGTTCTACCCGAGAAGTCGCGCAGCAGCTACCGTTTCATTCCGTTCCGTTTGTACGAATGGAAATTAACAGTTGCGCAGGTGGTTATTACCGTCACTGGATACTAACCACAGCTACCGTTCCCGCAATTAATAGTAATACACGCGAATACAGTAATTCCTCGATATAACGACGCTGTTCGGGTCCGTTGGTGCACTTATATCGAGGGAGGACAGCTACTTCATCGCACAGATCGATTTTTCACCTCGATCCGAAGCGTCGGATGTATCGTTCGAAACACGAACTCTGAAGGAGTCATTCACCGATAAAAATAAAAATTTTTATATATCCATATTTTCGCGAGAATATTATCAATGAATCGGCGAGATTTTCCCGATAAAAACAAGTACAAACACGACCATGTTCCGAACACTTTGAACTACGAACGATTCGAATGATTTTTGAAAAACTCTCAATGACGAAAATTAAAAGTGCTCCGAATGGGGTCGTGTTTGGGCTCATTTTCATCGAGAGAATCTCACCGATCTAATGGTAACGTTCTCGCGAAAATACATTGAGATATTCGAGTGAAAATTGACTTTTGTTAAATTGTATTTTGCACATTGCACACACGTGGTGCGTGGTTAAAAAGCATCGAGTTATTACCGTACTGTTCCCTGTTACCAATAACGTGGATTCGTACGGTTTTGGCCTGGGTTCGTTGAAACCGACAACGAACGTTATCGCGATCGAGGTAGCGCGTATCTTTCGCCCCGCCTCTTTGTTTCCTAACAAACGCCTATTCGGATATTCCGATCGATTCCATCTACCTATCTCTCGTCCCAATTAATTTTCGGCACGCGCAATACGCTCATTGTGTTCAAAAGCTGTGAAGGCTAGGAAAGCGTCTGTTGGCCAACCGTCGGCCATCCTCGATTTCAGGTTAGGCAACCGACAGCCCGTGGATCGCTAGAACAGACGCAGCACCGCGTCGAGAGGAGAGATATCCCTCGTTGGACGCGCGAGTGCCCGGTCCGAGCGGATTTCGTCCTCGTCGCGCTCGCGTGGCTCGGCCAGACGCTGTCTCTCCTCTTCGCTCCGCTCGCGTCAACGTGGAAGTCGCTGCACCCACGTAATCGACGCGCGCATACATAGACATACACACACACACATATATACGCACACAAGTACGAGCGGTTTGCACGAGTCTCCGCGGGCAGACCTGTTCAACGAGCGCATGTAACGAGGTGAACGTTTGCATGCGGCCGCCTTCGATCTCGGTTTCATTGGTATCAGCTGACCGCCGAGAATGGCAGGGGCTGGCGAGTGTTTTCGCTGCGCATTGCCGATCGAAAGTTTGGATAGTCGGTACACCGTTTCACGGCCCGGTGAAATTATTTTATTTCTTGTCCGCGTTATCTGTAACTCGCTACCGAACGTAACACGAATTGTTGCTAAACGTACACCGTGATCCCGGTAACTGGGACAAGATGTAGTTCTTTTCTAAACGAAAGTACGAAACTTCGATACGAGAGAAAAAAGTTTAGCTCTATTGCGTTGTAGAACGAGGGATCTTTCCGTGATAGAATCGCTTCTTGCCGCATCGGTGCAAGTATTATGTGAAACGACATTTATCGAATTCGAGTATTCGAACACTTCGGGGATTTGGCGAATACAAATCGAATACTAGGTAAATACTATTCGAACACTATTAGAATGCTTCACTATTCAGAATACTTCGAATTATTTACTATTCAAATAATTCGTTATTCGAATACTTTACTATTCAAAGTATTCACTATTCAAATAATTCGTCGAATACTTTCCTATTCAAAGTATTCACTATTCAAATAATTCGTTATTCGAATACTTTACTATTCAAAGTATTCACTATTCAAATAATTCGTTATTCGAATACTTTACTATTCAAAGTATTCACTATTCAAATAATTCGTTATTCGAATACTTTACTATTCAAAGTATTCACTATTCAAATAATTCGTTATTCGAATACTTCACTATTCGAATACTTCACAATTCGAATACTTTACTACTCGAATACTTTACTATTCGAATACTTCACTATTCGAATACTTTATTATTCAAATACTTCACAATTCAAAACTTTACCATTCAAATACCATTCACCTACTTCAATCTCACCCCACCCGTTTCGTCCCTTACAACCGAATCATCCACATCAAAATCTGCACCGCGTACAGAAATCCAGATACAAGTCCTACAAGGAATTGCGAGCAGTACCATATCGGACGTAGCAGTCAGCCTTCGTGAGGCCCGTGACTCGATAAAAATCACTCGACACTGCTCACATTCTACTCACTCATGCCACCGCGTTCCCCGTAACTTCGGATCCGATCTGTCTTTCTCCTTCGCGATACACGCGTGTCGTTATCAGCTCCCGAAGGGCCACAAATACCAAACACTCTTGCGTAATCCCAGAACTTCCGTTCAATTATAAACACGAAGGTCTCGGTGAGGCCCTAATAGTTACCCCGGACTTTAATCGCCTCACAATTTAAGTATTCGAGTATCCCTTTTAAACCAGTTCGTATTAGCAGTAACCTATTATTTTTTCGTAACCCGAGAGCCTTGGTGTCTCTCGGGCGACTCGAAAGGCAGTCTCAACGAGCGGAGAGTACCTGCGCCGATGTATCGTTTACGCGTAACACGAGATCAACCGAGACAGAAAGTGTCCAGATAATCGTATTATTTCGCGCGAACGTTAAACTCGAAGCGACATTTTTCTCTCGATTCCTCCCGGAAAGTTTCCAAGCTACTACCTGTGCTCGATTATGCAAAGAGAGCGTGCTACGCGTTCGTTAAAACAATTGCCCACTGTCCCGGCTGGAATTCGACGACCGATATCAATGGCCGATCTCGAGGGACACTTGCGCTTTGTTCCAGGTTAATTGCATGTCCGTTTATTTTTTCCACCGGGTTTTTTTCATTGCTGGCGAACGGAACTATTCGAATGTTCGAACCTCGAGCGTGTCTCGTGACTTTTTACACGTAGAAATAGCGGTTCTGTGGATAGGTAGGTTTGCAACGACGAGTGGATAAAAACGACACAGTTGTAAATGGTATTTCGTCGACCTTCCGTCGCATGAATTTTATTTCACTTTCCATGAAACGTGAAAGGGAATTATACTGTTGTACGTACGCGCGTCTCTGAGAATTAATTGAAACTCGAACTCGCGACGATAAACGAGAAATAGAATGGTGCCGTTGGACGTTCCCTTAATGAAAATATTGCGATTAAATTATATTATTGGATACTTCCACGACTTCGCGCGGATTGTTTTTCTCACGTTCCAGATCAAGAACTTATGCAATAATTGAAGTTCGATCTATTTCAATACCACGGATACTAAAACGGTCGACACTTAGGTGCAATGAATTTCATTTTATTTCGCAAGAATTGAATCGAGGAAATTACACCTTGGATATTTATAGGTGGATTAATTAAAACTCTGAGTCGATGATTCCAACTGGTAGAGTAGACCTATTGGGTATTATCGTAAAGAACGATTGGAGTTTAAATCATAGAATCGTGATTCTTCCATTTTTACGTGGATTCTTTTCTCCGGGTTCCAGATCGGTCGCTTTCGTAATGTAAGGTCGATATATTTTAACCTTTAAAGTATTAAAACCATCGATCCAATATTAGATGAATTTTGTTTCATTTTTTAAGGATTGTGAACTAAATATGTTGAATATTCCCTAGATTAATTAATACCAAATTAGCAATTGGACCTGAATATTCCCTAGAATAATTAATACCAACTCAAAAATTGGACCTGAATATTCCCTAGATTAATCAATACCAACTCAACAATTGGACCTGAATATTCCCTAGATTAATCAATACCAACTCAAAAATTGGACCTGAATATTCCCTAGATTAATCAATACCAACTCAACAATTGGACCTGAATATTCCCTAGATTAATTAATACCAACTCAACAATTGGACCTGAATATTCCCTAGATTAATTAATACCAACTCAACAATTGGACCTGAATATTCCCTAGATTAATTAATACCAACTCAATAATTGGACCTGCAGAGCTACCATCGATTCTCTATTAGATGAATTTTATTTCACTTTTCAAAAATTGTAAAAAAGAATATCCTGAATGTTCTCTGGATTAATTAGTACTCATTCAATAACTGACCAACCATTAATTCCCTATTATATGAATTTTATTTTACTTCTCAGGAACTGTAAAAAGAATATCTGGACTATTCCCTAGATTAATTAATACCAACTCAACAATTGGACCTGCAAAGCTACCATCGATTTTCTATTGGATGAATTTTATTTCACTTTTCAAAAATTGTAAAAAGAATACCTTGAATATTCCCTAGATTAATTAATACCAACTTAACAATTGGACCTGAATATTCCCTAGATTAATTAATGCCAATTCAACAATTGGACCAGAATATTCCCTGGATTAATTAATACAAACTCAACAATTGGACCTGAATATTCCCTAGATTAATTAATACCAACTCAACAACTGGACCAGCAAAGCTACCATTTATTCTCCATTACACAAATTTGATTTCACTTCCCAAAAATTACAAAAAGAATACCTTGATTGTTCCCCAGATTAATTAATACCCACTCAACAACCGGACCAACAAAGCTACAACAAAAAAAAAAAAACCCCGTTCAAATGATAAAAAACTGTCGCAACTTTGGGCGGATTCTTTTCTCCAGGTTCCATATCGGTTGGTTGCGCAACGCGAGGTTGATCTATTTTAATCCGAGACGTTAAGCGTGACAAATATCCCAAATCCTCCCGGTCCTATACGATCGAGCACGTTCGTTCGAGGTAACCCGACACGAAGATTCGTCTCTCGGGAATTTTCATCGGTCGGAATCAGTCAATTTCGCAACACGAGTCATCGAACGTGAACTACGTTTCTTTCGTCCCGTTCTTTCCCGAGATGCGATTTCTTTTCGGGCGTTACGCGGCTTTCACCGCGCGCAAGCACGCCGCAAGCGAGTAAATCAGAACCGGCGCGGAATATCGACGCGAATGAAGTTTCGGCCGCGATTTAAGGACACCCGATCACCGGGAAAGGAAAGCGCCAGGCCCATCTCGTACCACGATTACCGAATGTGTCGTCGTTGTCGAACGAAAATTGCGCAAACGTTACGTAAATACTCAACCGCGCCCCGCGGCTACCATTCGACGCAGGAGTAGTCCTTCCGTGCTCCCATTCGCGCGAATTTGTGTTTACTCGAAAGGACACGGATCCCTGGGAATACTCTTTCGCGTAAATATTTAATACGGTGAAGGTTTTTCTTCCTTTTGGGTCGACACGAGCTTTGGTTTTAACTATTGGGTTGTTGTACTCGAGTGTTCGAGTACTATTCGAATACTCGACTATTCGAGTACTATTCGAGTACTCGACTATTTGAGTAGTATTCAAATATTCGAGTACTATTCGAATACTCGACTATTCGAGTAGTATTCGAATATTCGAGTACTATTCGAGTAGTATTCAAATATTCGAGTACTATTCGAATACTCGACTATTCGAGTAGTATTCAAATATTCGAGTACTATTCGAATGCTCGACTATTCGAGTAGTATTCAAATATTCGAGTATTCGGCGCGCGATCAAGTATCTGGGTACTCGAACTACTCGAATACAGTAACATAGACTGGGAATCGAGTTCTTTGATTGTTTCGTATTTTCTGTTAAAATGTTTCATTAATTATATTCTATTGGACTTTTCGAAAAGTCATTTCGTTTTCCAAAATGGCGAATATATAATTTAATAAAATTTGTATACAGTTTAAAAAAATCGTGTTCCATTTTTATCGAAAGAAACCAAATAACTTTCCGAACAATCCAATATTGTAGATCTAGGATAGTAAGATGAAATGGTTGCTAGGTAACGTAGGTTTTGTAAGGAAATATTGCAAATTTGTTGTTAAAATAAGATTAGAAAATTATACGAGCTTCAGATTTAACTATTATATATCTATGATTGTAAGATGAAATGGTTGTTAGGTAATATAAGTTTTGTAAAGGGAAATATTGCAAATTTATTGTGAAAATAAGGTTAGAAAATTTTGGATACGACTGTAGCAACAATGGCCCAACGACCATTTTTTTTTCTTTAGATCGATATAAATTTCAGCTTTAATAATTATATATCTATGGTAGTAAGTTGAAATTGTTGCTAGGTGATGTAAGTTTTCTAAGGAAATATTGCAAATTTGTTATTGAAATAAGGTTAGAAAATTTTTGACGCGACTGTAACAAGTATCGAAATTCTACAACGGTTGTTTTAAAAAGGTACGTTTATTGTTAGCACGTTCTAATCAATTATATTGCAGCGTAATTATTCGATTGTAAACAATATATAACGCGCACGTTATTGTTAACGCTAATTGAAATAAACCGTTTTATTCTAAACGAATTCTAAGACCGTGGAGCAATATTACGGGAAAGCATGTTATCCGCTTGGTAGGGAATGCGTTGAACGGTGTATTGCGACGATAATTTATGCAAATAGACATTTTCACTTTGTTGAATAGTGCATTTTAAACTCTGCAATTTTCTCTTGGTAGTAATGGCTTTTGTATTATAAATATTCCAAGCCACTTTTTTCTTATACGGAACTTTATTCGTTCAAATAAAAATCGAGGAAATGGACAGTTGTTTACAATATTTATAGACCTTGTATCTTTTTGACTATTGAATGACTTTTCAACAAAAGTAACCGCGTAGAGTCACATTCATTTTGTGTCTTAAACCATATTTTTCATTTTCTCTCAACGAAATTTCAGTAGGTGTTCCGTAACTTTCGAGCGGGGGTGTACAACCCACGCGGCCCGTACCTAACCTAAAATCCATGTTATCACTCCGATAAACTAACCGACACGCGAGTCAAATTCCCCATTCGAACGAAGTCCAACGCAAACACGGTGTAAACACGAGCGTAATGTACTCTCGAGTAAACAGTTCGAGGCGATATATAGTAGTGTAGCAACGAGAAAAGAAAGGAAAACAATAACATTGTGAAAAGTGTTGTAAAAATAGAGAAATAATAATAACAACGTCAAAAGTATTCTAGAAAAAAAGAAATAATAATAATAACGTCAAAAGTGTTCTAGAAAAAAAGAAATAATGACAACGTCAAAAGTATTGCAAAAAAAGAGAAATAATAATAATAACGTCGAAAGTGTTCTAGAAAAGGGGAAATAATAATAAGAACGTCACAAGTGTTGTAAAAAAAGATAAATAATAATGACAACGTCAAAAGTGTTCTAATAGAAGAAAAATAATAATAACAACGTCGAAAGTGTTCAGAAGAAAGAGAAATAATAATAACAATGTTGGAAGTATCGAAAAGAAAGAGAAATAATAATATCAACTTCGAAAGTGTTCTAAAAGAAGAGAACTAATAATAACAACTTTGAAAGGGTTCTGAAAGAAGAGAAATAATAATGACAACGTCGAAAGTGTTCTAAAAGAAGAGAAATAATAATAACAACTTCGAAAGTGTTCTAAAAGAAAAGAAATGATAATAACAACTTCGAAAGGGTTCTAAAAGAAGAGAAATAATAATATTAGCAACGTTGAAGATGTCTATAAGAAAGAGAAACAACAACAAGAACAACGGTGTACGAGTGATTATTAAAATAAAAAAAAAATAGTCGCGTTAAAATCGACCGGTGTAAACACTCCGATAAATCGACCAACCAGTGACTCGAAACCCCATTGGAGCGAAATACAGGGCAAACGGGTAGCAAGCTTAAAGTAAACACGTTTGCAAACCCAAGTACAAACACGGTGAAAACACACTGGAAACTCGAGCGTGTTGTACCCTCGAGTTAAACAGTTCGAAGCGTCACGGTGTAGCAACGCGAAAAGAAAGACTAACAACAACAACAATAACAATAATAACAGTAGTAATAACAATAGAACAAACTGTACGAGTCACGGTGACGCAAAACACCTCGGACATTTTCTTTTTACACGAATAATGAAAAGTGAACGTAGCCGCGTTCTTGCAAAATCGAACGATTCGCTCCGGGCTGGTTTCACGGGTAGTTCTCATCGGGCCGATTAAGCAGAGCGTGCAAACAACAACGACGACAACGACGACGACGACACAAAAGGCCTCGGTGACGCAACGCAACGTTACACG
Source organism: Ptiloglossa arizonensis (assembly GCF_051014685.1). NCBI lineage: Eukaryota > Metazoa > Arthropoda > Insecta > Hymenoptera > Colletidae > Ptiloglossa > Ptiloglossa arizonensis. The sequence goes on along the minus strand of NC_135048.1, from coordinate 29,372,612 downwards.
CGCGATCGCGAACGCTCGCTCGTTCTCCCGCGCGGTCGCGCGACGCCCAGGCAGGCGGATCGTGCCCTGAAAAATAGATCAAAGTCATCGCGCGAACGGCGATCGCGACCCGCTTCCAAATCGGTGTACGACCTTCGCGCGGCCGTTTGCAACGTGGAAACAAAAGATCACGGATAACCGGTCGGAACAACGTGCCCGTATCCGTTTATGTTCAACGCGGCGCGAAACTTTCGACGCGGCGTTCATTATCGTGTAGTTATTGACGCACGTCACCGACACGCGTCACCAACGCTTAATTGGATCGACTCGTTATTACGCGCCGTTACGAAACCTTCGACAATGGCGGAGGATAAAAGAAAAGGAGAAAGAAAAAAAAATAAAATAGAACACACAGCTCCGGGACTTTACGCGCGATTTGAAGCTTGTAAAATCCTCCGTGAACATCCTTCATTTCCTCGCTTTCTTCACGTCGGTGAGAAATCGTCCTCCATACCCGGAATCGATCTGAAAATAATTACCCCGCGATTTTTCAGCGACCTCGAGCCGTGTGGAATGCCTACCCAGATGTAACTGGCGATATGTACCTTGAAGGTGGATCGCGGAAATCCTTGGGTGGCGGTTGTAAAGACGGTGTCGAGTCGTTAACACCGGGAATTATAGGAAACGCGATAAAGTGAGGATGATCGGGGTGATTCTCGTACGAAACGGTAATATCGAGTCGTTAACATCGGGTATAGGAAACGAGGAGAGACCTTGGGCGACAGCTGTAACGATAATGGCGAATGCTCGACACCGAGGAGCACCTGGAACTGAGAATTATGGGGAATTCTTGGCCGATCCTCGTTACGATAGCGAGATTGTCAACACGGTGGACCGTGGGAAATGGGAATTATATCTGTTGGATGGTGGTTTGAACTGATAGTGCCGAGTTAACATTGAGGATTATAGGGAATAAGGGGGAGATTGTGGAGAACGCTACGGTGACAGTTGTAGTAATGAGATTGTTGTTTAATGGACACGCGTGGAAGAGGTTTAAAGGGACGTTTTTCAGTGGGATATGGTTGCGATGATAGGAGGGAATGGTGCAGGTTTGAGGAAGTGTGTAGCGAAGGAACTCGTGTGAGAAGATGATTGGAAAATTCGTGAGTAGCGACCGGTTGTAATTGTTATTTTGAATCACGAACATCGTGAGTTGTAGGAAATCTATAGTAAAGGAACTCGTGGAAGAAGATGATTGGGAAATTCGTGAGTAGCGTCCAGTTGTAATTGTTATTTTGAATCATGAACATCATGAGTTGTAGGAAATGTATAGTAAAGGAACTCGTGCAAGAAGATGACCGGAAAATTCGTGAGTAGCGTCCGGTTGTAATCGTTGTAACGAATCACGAACATCGTGAGTTGTTGGAAATGTATAATAAAGAATCTTGTGCAAGAAAATTGCCGGAAAATTTGTGAGTAGCGTCCAGTTGTAATCGTTACATTGAATCATGAACATCATGAGTTGTAGGAAATGTATAGTAAAGGAACTCGTGTAAGAAGATGGCCGGAAAATTCGTGAGTAGGGCCCAGTTGTAATCGTTACATTGAATCGTGAATATCGTGAGTTATAGGAAATGTATAGTAAAGGAATTCGTGCAACCGAAGTCACGAATACAATAAGTTATAGGAATTATACAAAGGAAGGAACCCGTGTAAGAAAATGATTGGAAAATTCGTGAGTAGTGCCTCGTTGTAATCGTTGTACCGAATCACGAACATCGTGAGTTGTAGGAAATGTATAGTAAAGGAACTCGTGGTAGAAGATGATTGGAAAATTCGTGAGTAGCGATCGATTGCAATCGTTACATTGAATCATGAATATCGTGAGTTATAGGAAATGTATAGTAAAGGAACTCGTGCAAGAAAATGGCTGGAAAATTCGTGAGTAGCGTCCAGTTGTAATCGTTGCATCGAATCACGAACATCGTGAGTTGTAGAAAATGTATAGTAAAAAAACTCGTGCAAGAAAATGGCCGGAAAATTCGTGAGTAGCGACCAGTTGTAATCGTTGCACCGAATCACGAATATCGTGAGTTATAGGAAATGTATAGTAAAGAAACTCGTGCAAGAAAATGGCCGGAAAATTCGTGAGTAGCCATCAATTATAATCGTTGTACCGAATCACGAACATCATGAGTTGTAGGAAATGTATAGTGCAACTATACTCGTGCAACCGAAGTCACGAATACCATAAGTTATAGGACTTATACAAACGAAGGAAAATTGGTGGATGTCACCTAATTGTAATTGTAAAACCGAGTCAAGAATATAATTAATTATAAGAAATATATATTAAAGGAACTCGTGGAAGAAGAATTACCGGAAAATTCGTGAACAACTCCCAATTATAATCGTAACACGAAGTCATAGACAACTCGAGTTATAAAAAATCCAATAATAAACGAACTGACGCAAGAAGATGACCAGTGTAGAATCTACGGTACTTACGAACGGATGAAGTAAGATATAGAGGCGAGTGGCACACCGTAAGATGTATTATTAAAAAACACTCAGTTGGCCGTTTCGACACATATCATTTGTGCACGGTCACAAGCACGCGCGTTAAATAAAAGTAAACCATAAACGAGGTCCGTGGTCTCCACCTGGAGAACGGTGGCGAACGCGTTAACCTTCCTTGGCTCGTGCGATTTGTCACGGTATAACGACTCGTGTCCGCGAGACCAATTTTTATGATAGTTGAGAATACAATTCTGGTATCGGTCTCATAAAATTCGTTTCTAATATTCAAATAGTCTCTCGAACTAATTTTCAATCGTTGCGATGATACATCGAAACACCATTAATCTTCTCTTTCGTAAGTTAAAGGAATTTGGAACAAAAGTAGAGTAAATACAAAGTTACAAAAATAAGAAACGTCTTTTCTGTATAATGAAGCTATTTTTTAAGACTAATCTATACATTTTTTATAACAAACCTTTTTTTTTTGTTTATGATAAACCTATTCGTGAAATCTAAGCAAAAATATTACACTTTGGAATCTGTTTATGCGCGATCTTGGCGTGGGTCAGAAATGACCGAGAAATTGTCATTAGTCGACAATTCACGGTTAAATATCTAACACACAATTCTAAAAAACATTGATAATTAAGTAATTTTAAAAAGAAGTTCGAAACAGGTCAAATTGATCCCTTTGGTAGTTCTAGTGTCAATCTTCAGAGGACAGATCTCATGGAGGAAGAATCTGGGTCATTCCTGACCCACGCCAAAATCACGCATAAACAGACTCCAAAGTGTAATTTTTACGACTAGATTAATTACAGAGAAAAAATTTAGGTTTATCATAACAAATTTATAAATTATTATAAAAAAATAGCTTTATTCCAGAGAAAAGAAAAACAAATAATATATATTAATTTCTCGCACAATTTCTACACAAAATTATCGTTACTCAAATGTTCGCCGGTTCTAAACGTACAGAAAAACTCTCGAAATACTTCAACTGCTCTTTCAAGTATCTGAAAAACTACTAACGCAAGTTCATAAACAATTAACGTCCGTCAAACAAATAACTACTTCGTTAAACGGTCACAAATGACTTTCCACCGACTGGGAACCCCCATCGACCCAAATCCACCGCGAATACCGATCAACGGAAGTTTTATCGCAAGATCTGGGTCTCGAGTGACCCACGCCGGGTATCAACGAACGAAACAACCGAATCCACCGTTCTAATCGCGCGTATCCACCCAAGCCGACGACAAAACACCGCCAATCCGATTCCACATCGAATCGACACTCTCCGACACTCTCTGACAAAGAAACACGTCTCGAATCGAAAGTGTCCTTGAAATTACACGGTGTCCCGGAGAAACAACCCGATCCTTTCGGGAAACACGTCGTTAACACGGCGCCAAGTCGCGGTTACAGAAACAGGTCCCCCGAAAAGGTATCGAGGGCGCGACTGTATCTCCTCGATGGAAAAAAACGAAAGAATAAAAAAAAAAAAGAAAAATACAAGAAAACAAGAATGATTACCGCGAGTTATTTTCAGCGCGAGGGGGGGACCGCGGTGCGTCGGCCCTGAAAAGGGGGCTACGCGACGCCGAGCGATAAGTTAGTGTCGAAGGTCCGGCGAGGCGATTTCACTTTCACGAGAGCGCGACTCGACGCCGCCACCGTGTCCGGGGTCAGGCGGAGGCAGAGAATTCGGCGACGATCGCCAATTGGATTCGTTGACGGGATCCAGGGAAAGGCCTGGAAACGCTTGTCTCAAGGCTGGCCGGGATACCTGCGCAGGCGTTACCCGGTGCTTTCGAACGCGGGGCCCCGCGTAATGTACGTTCACTCGCGGAACCGACGCCGATACGCGTGACGCGCGGCGAATTAACGCGTACGTCGTCGCAACGACGGGAACTACCGGTCTCGAATCGAGCCGAGCTTGAAATCGACAACGCGCTTTTGTTTCCTTTAGACGCAACCGGTCGTTCGATCGATTTCGTCGTTCGATAAGAAACGGAGGTAATATATTCGTTTTTTTTTTTTTATTTTTCGAAAGATGGTAAGACTGATGAACGTGACGCTTCGTGTGGAGCTGTCGACTCTTTCGTATATTTATAGTCCAAATGTTGTATTTAATATGTGAAATGATACTTTTTTAGTTTTATTTGGAATGGAACACGAATGTTTTGTTACTTTTTATTTATGTATATAGATATAGAAAATTACAATATTCATATTCTTCAATGTCATATTTCATATGTAAAATAATACTTTTTCATTTTTATTTTGAATGGAACACGAATGTTTTGTCATTTTTTATTTATGTAAATAGACATGGAAGATTACAGTATTCATATTGTTCAATGTCATATTTCATATGTGAAATATGTTTTTTAATTTTTATCTGGAACGGAACACGAATGTTTTGTTACTCTTTGTTTATGTAAATAGATATAGAAAATTACAATGTTTATATTGTTCAATGTCGTATTTCATATGTGAAATAATACTTTTCATTTTTATTTGGAATGGAACACGAATGTTTTGTTACTCTTTGTTTATGTAAATAGACATAGGAAATTATTATAGTTGAGATATCTTCTATGGAAATGTTATGTATTGTTAAACGTTCCGCTCGTCGAAATAATCACCTTTTTTGTTGATTGATATTTTACATAATTTGGGGATTTTCGTATCTGATTTTTGCAGCTTTTCCATTGGCATGTTTCTCCAGACAAATAAACAAGGCTGAAGTAACGAATTTGGCAAAACAGTTTATTTTTAGGCGGGCGGGGAGGAGGGGAGCTATGAATTTTCCTCTTGGCAATAATAAAATCATACAAACAATGTGCAAGGATTAAGATATGGTGAAATATTCAACCTTGCAGTTCAGATTTAAGTGCAGAATACAAATGCAGTTGTTGGACCCAAATTTTTTGCCAGTACTGCAAATATCATAGCGAATCAAGTATCATATTGGAAATGAAATGTATCCCCAATGTAATGTAAGTCCCATTTGTCGGGACTTAATTTACGATATTATCAGGGGGACAATTATTCCTAATTTTATTCGAGATTATTTGTTTATTTGTTACCTCCATTCCTTCTTAGGAAAATTGACAATTTCGTTTGGTTGCACCGACGATTGCGCGAACATCCTGCGCGCACCTCGAAGACGAAACGATGTTTTCGTTAACCTCGGACCCATTCGTCGGGACTTAATTTACGATATTATCACAAGGACAATTATTCCTAATTTTATTTGAGATTATTTGTTTATTTGCTACCTCCATTCCCTGTTAAGAAAATTGACAATTTCCTGCGCGCGCCTCGAAGATGAAACAATGTTTTCGTTATCCTCAGGCCCCTTCGTCGGGACTTAATTTACGATATTATCACAAGGACAATTATTCCTAATTTTATTCGAAATTATTTGTTTATTCATTACCTCCATTCCCTCTTAGTAAATTGACAATTTCCTGCGCGCGTCTCGAAGATGCCCGGGCCCTCGGGCCCGTTTCGTTGGGACCATATGGCAACTAGGCGTTCCGCGTAATCCACGTCGTCGGTCGCGCTCATTAAAATAACGATGCGATTGTTTTGCGATTTTAATAACTCGTAAACTCGACGTCCACTCCCCCACCACCACCACCACCGCCGCTTGGGCCCTTCCCCCACCACTCCGGTTGCGAAACGTTGATGAAATTTTCGCGTTCCCAAGAAGCGCGGAGGCGAACCACTGACCTTTCGTTCCCGATACTCCCTTCCGCGCGGGGATGACGGGCTGCCGCAACCAACGGAAAAACCGCGTCACGGACGCGTTGCGGTAGATCGGCGCCGAGATACGGGCCTCGTTTTCAAGATAATACGAGTAATTAGATGGACAGTTAGGGGCCGATATCGTGCCGCGCTGGTTAAATCGACTCGTGGGTCGACAGCGTGGTGCAATATGCCACATGGCTTGTTTCTGCTCTTAATAGACCCCCAGCCTCGCGCAATTTGCGCCTCGCGTACATGTATACGGGGTGTACCGAGAGCAGCGCTGGACACGGGGAACGATTCTGGACGTAAAAGCGAGTCGAAAGTGTCCAGTGGAATTTTTACGTGGGGTACTTCGTTTTCGAGAAAATCGAACATGAAGATGAATGGGGCACGTGTGTGTTTTGGGTGGTAGGTTTTTTTTAAGTTTATATATTTTTTTTTCTAATTTGTATGTGTGTATCATTGGAGGAAAATTATTGAAATATTATGTACTCCTGTAGCACGGTTTGTTAATGCAAATTTTGAAAAATTGTGCACGTGCCCCGAACAGATTTCAAGATCGATTTTCTCGAAAAGGGAGCACGGTACGGAAAATATTGTTTATATGTTTTCGATTCGTTTTTGAACGTGGAATCATCTCGTGTACGAAAAGTAACTTCGTCGCTGAAAAAATTGTGGAGGAAAATTTTGCATTTAATGAGTTTTATTATTGTGTAGTATTGCGTTTGTTTTTTGAATGGAGTTTTGAAACTGCACTGATACACTTCTTGAGAAAAACGCACTTCGTGATTATAGGGCTTGTTGAACGATGAAAAGCTTCTCGTAAAAGTTTTTTGTGTCTTCGGTGTGAGTGCAGGGATACAGTTCGGGGTAATTACTATAATAGATACACCCTGTATGTACCATGGCAATGTTCTCGCATGAAACTCCTGGACTTCGAACGAAAAGGGATCGCTAATGCGTTTCGCGGCAAACGACCGTGGATTCAGAGAGAATTGCTCGTTTCCGCAGGTTTTTCTCGCGATCTGTTCCCCTGGTGATCGCTAATGGGCAACGAGATTTCGTTTCTCCCATTGCAACTCGCACGTCCGATTGTTCAACGTCCGAGTCGATTTGGATCGGTTTAACGAACGACTTCAGGATACTCGATCGAAGCAATGTACACTACGAGGTTGAAATTACTCGTTGAATTTTTCTACATTCGAGTACAATTTGAATACAGGGGTAATACGAATATTCGGCGAATATAATTTAAATACCGTTCGAATACTCCGATAATTCAAATACTCGGTGAACACGATTTAAGTACCATTTAAATCCTCGAGTATCCGGGTACAATTTAAATACCATTTGAACTTTGAATATTCGAATATTCGAATACAATTTGAATACCATTTGAACATTCGAATATAATTTGAATGCCATTTGAATATTCGAATATAATTTGAGTACCATTTGAACACTCAAATATTCGAGTATTCTTTCTTTTAAGAGCTATTCAAATCCTCGAGTATCTGAATGCAATTTAAATACCATTTGAACACTCGAATAGTTAAGTATTCGAATACAATTTAAATACCATTTGAACACTCGAATATTTGAGTATCCGAATACAATTTAAATACCATTTGAACACTCGAATATCCGAATATAATTTGAATACCATTTGAACAGTCAAATATTCGAGTATTCTTTCTTTTAAGTACTATTCAAATCCTCGAGTATCTGAATACAATTTAAATACCATTTGAACACTCGAATATTTAAGTATTCGAATACAATTTAAATACCATTTGAACACTCGAATATTTGAGTATCCGAATACAATTTAAATACCATTTGAACACTCGAATATCCGAATATAATTTGAATACCATTTGAACAGTCAAATATTCGAGTATTCTTTCTTTTAAGTACTATTCAAATCCTCGAGTATCTGAATACAATTTAAATACCATTTGAACACTCGAATATTTAAGTATTCGAATACAATTTAAATACCATTCGAACACTCGAATATTCGAATATCCTTTCTTTAAAATTTATTGACTCAACATTACCAGCATTGCAATATCGTTGATCAATCTTCGAGTGAAAAATTTCGTACAGTTGCCGACATCTGAACCGTTTAACCGCGTAAGAAAAAAAAAAGAAAAGAAAACAATAATCGCCTCCTCCATGGATGAAAATGAAAAGATTGCAAATATGATCGGAAAAAAGCATAGTAATTGGATTGATACAGAAAATAATCGATCGCGTTACGCTTTATCCCATTTTCTCTTTCACGAAACGCGCATACAGCAAGTGATTCGATACTTTTGAACACGGACTGTGTTCTCCATTTTCTCTTTTATTCAACCTACGCGCAACAAGTGATCCAATACTATCGATCACGGTCGCGAGAAACAATCAATCGCGTTACACGTTGCACCATTTTCTCTCTCATCGAACCCGCGTACACGCAACGCAACGATCGAGCGCGTACGATCGAGCCGTATACCTCCAAGACTCGAATCGTGGAATTTTCGTAGCCGATACCTCGTCTCGCGAAATGACCGATGGGGGTCATTTTCAGGACCAACGGGGAACAAACACGTTTCGATACCAGCCACCAGAGAAGGTTGCATCGGTCTCCGCGAACGAATCTCAAGGCTGCACAGACACAAGAGGCGTTACCAGGCTTGAACTCCAAGCTGATACGTTACACCGGACACACGTTCGCCTATGGATCCAGGGGAGCATAGCACCTAGATACATGGACGTCCAGTATATATCGGCTCCGATCTCGACCCGCGCCATTGCTTATATGCGATAGTATATCTGCGCTCTGTGCCAAGTTATCACGCGGAATCCTGTTACGCGTTCATACAGGACGATCCTCGAGCCAGAACCACCACCGACACCGGTAAAAGCAACGACGCGCGAAGAATTGCTCGTGTCGTGGTTGCGAAATGACGATTGCTCAAGTTCTCTACGAAAGAGGGGGACAAAAAAAAAACAGAAAAAAAAATCGAAGAAAATGGAAACATTTATCGAGCGGAACACGACCCCAGTTCCGATCCGTGATCGTAAAAAAAGTCAAACTTCCTGCGCGCACGGTGTCGTATCGATTCTGACGTTCTCACGTGTTAACAGCGGGCACGAATCAGGAAAGAAACACGATATCCTTGCTTTCCATCGATCAGGCGCGAGAACAAAAAGGAACACGATGTAATTGTGGTCTCCGAGTTCGGACCGATGTCACACGGACTAAAAAGCTGCGGACGGACACTTTCCCGTGTAAAACCGGTAACTCCCGCCAATACCTCTACACACGGACCAACAGAAAATTAATTAAGATCCAATCTCACGAATTGTGTACCGAATTGGGAACCGTTTCTCTGCCCACGCGGGAAACCAGTCGAGGAGAAACGAGTACGAATTTCGGGCGTTTCCAGTGGAGTGATCGTAAAGTGAATTCTAAATTTATGGAACGTTTACTTTTTTAAAGGAGATTAACATTCTTCGAGAATGGAGTCCAGGTGGCGTTGATAATGGGGAGAAATGTGGGAACGGTTCGAAATTTATGAAGGGAGAAACGAAATGAAAATTTGGATAAATTTATCTTCTGGATTTTTTTTTTATCAAGTTTTGTGGAATTGATAGGGTTTAACTTGTGCGAATTTTTTTTTGAGGAAATGATGTGAAGAGAGGTTCGGAGAAGAAAAGGAATTAAAATTCGATAAATTTCTATCGGGTGGTCGGAAACAGGAACAAAAAGTTTTGGATCGAGGATCACGGAAATGGAAAATCAATTTATGGTAATGAATTTCGGTCGGTGTGTTTGAAACTTACTTTCACTCCTCTATCGAGTTTCAGTACATTCACGAGACGCACAATCCTAGTGGAATTTTCGAGAAATTGAATCAAGGTCGGTCGCGTCGGCCCGGCACGTCGAGAAATCCTCATGGACCAAAACGTGAAGAAAGCCTGGTCTAGATCGTAAGTTCCCAATTATGAGATCCGTGTTCGATAAAGAGAGATCGACGTAGCGAGAAGAAAAAAAAAAAAAAATGGTTACGCAATCAGTTTCACTCGATACTTAAAAAATTTACCTACTTTCGTTCTTTTATTAATCCTCGCAATACCGGTAGTTTAGGTAACCACGGAACCAATCACGCCCGGGTCCAGATTGACCCGTAATTTCTCCTTCCACAAGTATCTTGAACAAATATTCGATCGTTTCATCGCACTTTCCTCGATCGCAGAGAAAAGTTACACCAGCGGTACGATCGAAGGGTGCAAAAGTTCCTCTGGGTCCAAAAAGACCCACGCGTGGCACAACCTTTGTGAAACAAATATTCTATTATTTTACCCCACTTTCTCTTATTTCTCAGAAAAGTAATACAATACAACCGAACGGTGCAAAAGCTCTTCTGGGTCCAGAAAGACCCACGCGTGACACAACCATTATGAACAAACTTTTCCTTACGTTCTTATTTCTATGAAAAACTATGCAATACAATCGAATGGTGCAAAGGCTCTTCTGGGTCCAGAAAGACCCACGCGAAGCACAAGCATTATGAAAAAACTTTTCCTTACATTCTTATTTCTATGAAAAACTATGCAATACAATCGAACCGTGCAAAAGCTCTTCTGGGTCCAGAAAGACCCACGCGTGGCACAACCTTTGGAAACAAACATTCTATTATTTTACCCCACTGTCTCTTATTTCTCAGAAAAGTAATACAATACAATCGAACGATGTAAAAGCTCTTCTGGGTCCAAAAAGACCCACGCGTGGCACAACCATTGCGAAAAAAACTATTCTTTATGTTCTTATTTCTAAGAAAAGCTATGCAATACAATCCAACGGTGTAAAATTTTCCCTGGGTCCAAAAAGACCCACGCGTGGCACAACCATCACGAAAAACTTTTTCTTACGTCCTTATTTCTAAGAAAAACTGTACAATCCAAACCAACGATGTAAAAAAGTTCTTCCGGGTCAAAAATGACCCACGCGCGACACGTCTAATCCCCGACACTTTTACGAATACGATATTTCAAAGACGAACGATCCTACCGGAATTTTCGACAAAATGAATCAAGATCGGTCATGCTTGTCGAGAGATCACCGCGAAGTGAAAAAGTTCGAGAAAGGCCAGTCTAGATCATAGGACCCCGATTTGCGGGGTCTTTGTAAAGTAAAGAGAGATCGACGTGGTTACCTTTCTCTCTCTCTCTTTCTCTCTCTCTTTTTCTTTCTGCGCGCAGATTCGCGGGGTGGCACCCACGGGGAAACGAGTCACGGCGATCTACGTCCTTGCTCGATCCGAGACGCGATTCAGTGGAAGCGGTCGCGGCATGCATCAACGCGAAAACGTGTCCGCGTTCGCTGTTGCTATATTCGCTCGGGCACACGGAGATACGTCCCTTCGATAGCGTGACGCGAAACGGGAGGGTACAGCCTTCCAGGCTTTCCAGACGCGAGAAATCCGCTCTCGAGGTACATGCATCGTTCACGTACGCGCACGTTATTCCCTCTTACACGCTCGGCGATCTGCGCGAGTTTTGCGCGCCGCGTTGCGACACATTTCTCGCGAAAGTCGTCCTTCCAGCGGCGGAACGCTCTGTATGCAAAAGGCAGGAATCGTGACCGGTCGCGTCGATTTCTTCCGAAACGCGAGTAAACGGCTCCCGATTCGTTATTATTAACAGCGGCGCGTGCCGTGAATGCTCGACGAGGAACCGAGCCGCCAGTACCGCGAAAATTATGGCAATTTGCCCGATAGATGGTTCTACAGGATGGTTCAGAAACACGTGTCCGTACACCAAGGAACGAATCCACGTATCAACCTTTTCCACTCGAAGCTTTTCTGCTGCCAGAAACTAGAATCGTGTAATTAATTTCAAAAGGAACATTTTCAACATTTCATACATATATGTTTACATTTTACAAGACACGAGCAATTGAATTTTAATTTCAATTTCAAACCACGATGGTTTTTCCAATTGGAGAAGGTACACCGAGTTATGTGACGATCGAGGATCGCCTCTCGAGTAGAAAGGGTTAAGAAGAGTGAAAAATGTCTTATGAACTTGGTTATCGAGTTACGGACGATTGAAGAGTTTTTAAACATACTTGGAGTGGCCATTTCAACGAACTCTATTTCACAATTTTATCCTTTGAATTAAATATCTCTTCTATTGGCTCACCTTTGTCCTTCTACGTTCTTACCTCAGTGTTCAAAGTCTGTAGTGTATTCCACGGAAGCCAACAATGTACTGTTCGAAGCTGAAAAGTTGACCTCTGTAAAAAATTGAAAATCGTATCGGGTCGAACGTTTTATTCAACCTTCTAGTGTCTTTTCTTCTGTCTAACAATAGGTAAAAATTGCTCGACTCTATTCACAATTTCTCTGTAATTGAATTCCTCTTACTCCAGGTGTCATTTTTCCAGCTGCCAACTGTACATAATGGATTTGTAACTGTTCGTGGAATACCTAGTGTGACTCTGAACATTTTCTTCGATCATTCGTAACTCGAGACCAAGGTACACAGAACGTACTGTTCGTAGAACAGTTTTTGCTCAGCCTGTTGTGTAGATTCACTCCTTGGAGGATAGATATGTACTTTTAAATCACTCTGTATTTTTCCCGGTGAGAAACATCGCCGTTTTAGGCGATGCATCACACTGAGCCACGAGAGCATAAACGCGCCTATCAAAGGAGCGGTTTGCTCCTTGCTGTGATCAATTTCTTGCCGGTGAGACACCCATCATCGCGGGTGCAATTCTACGGCGATCTGACTCGCGTGCGGAGCCAGCGCCAGGCTCCTCGAGGATCGCGCATTAATCGCTACGTCAATGTATTCTTGAATCGTCGACAAGTTATAAACACTGTTATGGCACGATACACCGCGAGCATGCGTCCAATTGGCGAAATAATTTATCGTCCGCAGCATTTATTATCGCTCCTAATACCAACAAGGGTTATTCACGTGGACGTTGAACTTTTAAAGGACTTAATTTATAGCCCGCGCCTATTCGAATACCGTGAATACCAAGATGCTCGGAATAATTGGCAGCAATTTTCCCGCTCGACGATTTAAACGTTAAATAATTTGTGAGTATCGTTCCACGAATGTTTTTATTCGAATAAGAATGTATTCTTGCATCGAGGCTGGAACTGCTCGTTGAAGAGAGAAATATTTGAATACCAGGGTATTCGAATTATAGTCAGTATTTGAATCGAAGAATATTCGAATATGGAACAATTTCTGAGAGATTTTAACAACAAGCTCTAGTTGTTGTTATTCTATTGAAAGATTGTAGATTTTTTTGATCTTTTAATAGATTAAATAGGTAGATACTTGATCGGAGTACGAATATTCGGATACTCGAATATTCGAGTGGTATTTAAATCATATTCGAGTCACCGAATATTCGAGTACAATCAAATTTGTGAGAGGTTTCAAGCGCAATTTCTGAAAACGATCAAAGGTTCTAAATGGAGATGATTCATCGACAGAATATTCGGATACTCGAGTATTCGAACTGTACTCCCCGAGTATTCGAACTGTACTCCCCGAGTATTCGAATTGTACTCCCCAAGTATTTGAACTGTATTCCCCGAGTATTCGAACTGTACTCCCCAAGTATTCGAACTATATTCCCCGAGTATTCGAATTATATTCTCCGGGTATTCGAACTGTACTCCCTGAGTATTCGAATTGTACTTCCCAAGTATTCGAATTGTACTCCCCAAGTATTCGAATTGTACTCCCCAAGTATTCAAACTGTACTCCTCAAGTATTCGAACTATATTTCCCGAGTATTCGAATTATATTCTCCGGGTATTCGAACTGTACTCCCTGAGTATTCGAACTGTACTCCACAAGTATTCAAACTGTACTCCTCAAGTATTCGAACTATATTTCCCGAGTATTCGAACTATATTCCCCGAGTATTCGAATTATATTCTCCGGGTATTCGAACTGTACTCCCTGAGTATTCGAATTGTACTCCCCAAGTATTCGAACTGTACTCCTGAAGTATTCGAATTATATTCCCCGAGTATTCGAATTATATTCTTCGGGCATTCGAACTGTACTCCCTGAGTATTCGAATTGTACTCCCCAAGTATTCGAACTGTACTCCTCAAGTATTTGAACTATATTCTCTGAGTATTCGAACTGTACTTCCCGAGTATTCGAATCTCTGAATTCGAATATTCGGATACAGAAAGAATTCGACTCACGAAGACCGAAAACAGATAATAGAGGGACGAGATTACATTCTCCACGGAAGAAGCAGGATTTACGTTCCGGAGATACGTCCGATAACGCGTGCGCGTAATCGTAATTACTTTCACCGTGGATCGCGAGCACGCGCGCTCCGTGTATCGAAACCGGAAGGATCTGGAGCGCGTTTCAAAGGCCGCGTCTGTTCGTCGCGCGATGGAACTGTTCGTTTTCACCGGTTACGGATTTCCCTGTTTCGATCGACGCGTCGTGCCCCTCCTTCCTTCGTCCCTCTCCTCCTCTTCGTCCCCCGCGGCGACGTTCGATCGTCGGCGACTCGTAACAGAAATTACACCCGTTAAAGCTCAACCGTGAAAGAAGACAGCGGGAGACTGGCATTTGAACCCCCCAAGTGCTCCGTTCCTTTCGTTCCGTTCCGTAATCGCGTTATGCAAACGCCCGAGCGTGTACACCCGAACGCTGGCAGTACACGCCTAACCTAACGGACGCTTTTTCGCAGCGCGCGGAAAAGGAAATTAGGATTACCAACCGTACGTTTTTCGAACCAGTAGAGCAATCGTTACTTTTTATTTATCGAAGAATTTCTTTCGAGATTGCAAAATAAACAGAGATTTCGAAAGAACAATAATAAACGAGATTACAGTTAGAGGGAGAGAGATTCCAAAAGGCTAGGTATCGAATGAATGTTTTTTTATTTATTAAGAAAAGTGCAAGTGGGGCTTAAAAGTTCTGTAAATTGTGAAAATTATTTATTACAATGCAAAAATTGTTGTCAGTTTTCAACATCCTCCTTTAGTGTATGCTATATCTATGTACAAATCTGTATCAAAGATATCTTTAATTTTGTAAATGAATACAAGGAATTTTGTTATGCAATAACATTTTCAATTTCGCAATAGTCACTTTTTAACATCCTCCTTTAGTGTGTGCTAAATCTTCGTACAAATCCGTATTAAATATATCAATAATTTTCTAAATAAACACGAGGAATTTGTTATGCAATAACATTTTCAACTTCGCAATAGTCACTTTTTAACATCCTCCTGTAGTGTGTGCTAAATCTTCGTACAAATCTGTATTAAAAGTATCTTTAATTTTGTAAATAAATAGAAGAAATTTTATTATGCAATAACATTTTCAAATTCGCAATAATCACTTTTTAACATCCTCCTTTAGTGTGTGCTAAATTTTCGTACAAATCCGTATTAAAGATATCTTTAATTTTGTAAATAAATACAAGAAATTTTGTTATGTAATAACATTTTCAAATTCGCGTTTTCGTATATTTCCCGCGTATACAAAGATTCTATTCCCGTGCAACGTGACTGGTTAAGTGCGGGGATACTTGGGTGGAGCGAGCGTACCAGTACTGGTCCCCTTCTGTCGTTTCGATTACAGGTACTCGGTAACTTACGATCTCCGCATAGTAATGACCCCGCCATCCACTCAGACTCGTGGTTGTCAATCTTGGACAATTGCAGATCATGATCTATGTTTATGTGTACCGAGCGGAAAATGTTACGGTCACAACCGTAATGTCACTCTCGTGTTTACAAGGGACTTCGCAACTCACGAACGTTGCGCGCTACTGACCTCACCGGGGTGCGTTCACGCGGTCCGAGTTGTCACGGAAAAATCGACGCGCCGCGTGACGCGTCGCGGGACGTATTTTCGATCGTTTCCCATGATCCGGGCACGACGAAACCCGAAAGGAAATCGGTCTTCCATCGGAGGCGGTGAAAACCGAAGGAGACCGCCGACGCGCGCCGTGACGTCGGCTTCTACTCGCCTTTCTACGCGGAGTGGAAGGTCCGCTGCTGCCGTGCGTGTTAACACGACGGTTACGTGCCACGCGTGTTTCTTAATACTGTATACGGTTACCGTCAGATTTCCGTGGGAGTGCGCGGGATCGGTCCCACGGATCGATCAAGGTTTTACGTTACCGATCGCGGCCACTCGAGAAAGGAACAGCCCTCTCTCTCCCTCCCCATCTCACGTCTTTCTCTCTCCCTCTCCCTCCCTCTGTCTCTCGTTTCGCGCCTTTTTCTCGTCTATCGTGCCCATTGTCGAGAGAGATTGCAACTGATAAGATCTCCCCGGGTCGCCGCGTCTTTGAACGACGCTGCTTTGTTTTTCGTAATCGGTTTGCGCAACGTTCGTGGGTAGTGCCGATCGAAGGACTTTCTTGCGGAGCAGTAGGGTATTTTCTCGAACAGTTTGCACTCGAAGCGCCTCGTTTCTAGATTTTTCATCCAAGGACCCGACGAATCGAGCTCGTCCATAACGCTGCGTCACCGGGTTGGCTACAACAGAGCAGCCAACGATCGGATTCTGACGTGCACGTTTGTTATATCACGAGATCGTGAGAAATTCCATTTTGTACATTTTTTTCGTGTGATCGATTACGGAGCAACGATGGTGGAACGGAAAGCTTTTCATACAATGTGGCTTTCACAGTTGGTCGAAGTTATGTTTCACGGAGAAAAATTACGAGGATTTATTTTCTTTTATGCGCAAGGTTATGTATACTCATAGGAGTTATTAATAATCGGCGTAAATTTGGAGAGTGGAATCTGTAGCGATAAATTTTGACAGCGACTGTGATAAGTTGATACTCGTCGAATATTTTGAATCGTCCAAATATATTCGACGAGTACAATTCGAATACTATTTGAATCGTTCAAGTAATCGACGAGTACAATTCGAATACTATTTGAATCGTCCAAATATTTAACGAGTACAATTTGAATACTGTTTGAATCATCCAAATAGTCGACGAGTACAATTCGAATACTGTTTGAATCGTCCAAATATTCGACGAGTACAATTCAAATGCTGTTTGAATTATCCAAATATCCCACGAGTACAGTTCAAATACTGTTTGAATCGTTCAAATATTCGACGAGTACAATTCGAATACTGTTTGAATCGTCCAAATATTCGACGAGTTCAATTCAAATGCTGTTTGAATCGTCCAAATATTCAACGAGTACAATTCGAATACTGTTTGAATCGTCCAAATATTCGACGAGTGCAATTCAAATACTGTTTGAATCATCCAAATATTCAACGAGTACAATTCGAATACTATTTGAATCGTCCAAATATTCGCCGAGTACAATTCGAATACCATTCGAATAATTCGGTATTTGAAATTCACATATGGTATTTGAATACCTATGATATATTCAAATATTCAATTATTCGAGTTCTCTCAGCTTATTCCACCTTCTTTTCAAAACGATGCTTCTTGTTATAATTGCACCGCAGAGTGAAGTGTTTCACAGGCTCGTTATTATTCATGAATGACCATTAAGTGGATCTGTAACGGGCAAGAATTTACTCTGGGTCGAATTACCGACGACAGAGCGTAATTATCCTCGTGTGTTCCGGTTGTCGTCGATTTCCGCAACGAAGTCGCTTTCGGTAACCTTCGAACGCGGATCTCAGCTGCCAAAAACGAAGAAAAAATGTATATCGGTTTCCGCACGCTCGATATATTCGGCGCTGGTTTTTGTCGAGCTACGCCCGATCGATAATCGAGGTCAGTGGGCCGATGGTCGAGTAACGACGAGCAGTTTAGAGACCGCAAGTAGCCGAGATCCTATCTACTTATTGCCCAATCGAAAAATTGTTTGTTGCCCGAGGGTGCCCGGAAACAAGACCGGTCCACCGGTTTCGTAAACGAAGGTCAAATTCTCGAGTAACTCCTTTCTTCTCTTTTCGTCGTTCATTCAGCCGGATGATTTATCGAGGTCGTCAACGTCAGCTGAAATTTGCATCGAGAGCGAATATGATGGTAGGCGCGTTTTCGTTGGTCCTGCACTTATTCTGCACGAGTCATCGTGGAATGTAAATAATCTATTTTTTTTCTGTTCTTTTGTAAAAAAAAAAGTATCTACACGTTATCGATAAATTATTCCTGAACGATGTCGCCAGTGAAAAAAAAATTTAACACTCAGTAAATTAGCCGAAGGTGGCACAACAACGCCATAAGATTGGTCACGAGTGCACTTTATTCACCATACAGTAATATTCGAATTGCCATTCAAATACCGTTATTGAACGCAACACGAATACCTCCAATTAAACGAAGAAAGTGGAAATTGGACGAAGAAAGTGGAAATTAAACGAAGAAAGTTCTCTCCCATGGCAATATCGAAGCGCTCAAATAAATATTCCTGCTACCTTTTCTTAAGTTAAAAGATTCTTTTTTGTAAACTGCGAACATATTGGCTGTAAAAAGTGTCTACTTGCGAACGGAAAATATAAGACGAGTTAATCGCTTAACGATGAAATTAAAGAACTCGTTTATAGTTCGCACAACGTTATCCAAATATTACGAATATCTAGGTACTTGATCAGAGTACTCGAGAATTTGAATAGAATTCGAATGATCAAGGATTCGGATGGTATTTGAATTGTACTTACAGAATAAAATTTGAATTACCGAAGTGTTCAAGCATTCGAATACAGAAAAATCGATAAGTAGTCTTGATACGACCCAAGAAAAAGTGGACTTTCAAATACAATTCAAATAGTCAAGTACTCGGATAGTATTCGAATTATATTCGAATCAGGGAAACGTTCAAGTATTCGAATATAGAAAAATCGACAAGTAGTCTTGATACGATCCAAAACAAAGTGGGCTTTCTTATAGAATTCAAGTAGTCAAGTACTCGGATAGTATTCGAATTATATTCACCGAATAATATTTGAATCACCGAAGTATTCAAGCATTCGAATACAGAAAAATCGAGAAGTAGTCTCGATACGATCCAAGACGAAGTGGGCTTTCAAATAGAAATCAAATAGTCAAGTACTCAGATAGTATTCGAATTATATTCACTGAATAATATTCGAATCACCGAAGTATTCAAGCATTCGAATACAGAAAAATCTACAAGTACTCTCGATACGATCCAAGTCGAAGTGGGCTTCCAAATAGAATTCAAATAGTCAAGTACTCAGATAGTATTCGAATTATATTCATCGAATAATATTCGAATCACCGAAGTATTCAAGCATTCGAATACAGAAAAATCTTGAAGTAGTCTCGATACGATCCAAGACGAAGTGGGCTTTCAAATAGAAATCAAATGGTCAAGTACTCAGATAGTATTCGAATTAAATTCATCAAATAATATTCGAATCAGCGAAATGTTCAAGCATTCGAATACAGAAAAATCTACAAGCAGTCTCGTTAAGATCCAAGACGAAGCCTGGTCGACAGGTGATGGAATTCGAGCGATTGTACACCACGATGGACCGAGGAGAAATGACAGGACCTTCGTTCGCGTTATCAGTCCGGAACATTTCGCAAGAAACAACAAAGGAAACCGGCAAGGACGAGGCGAACTCCGGGTTTAAGATATTTTTAGGCGGGTCGGAAATCTTAGAGCGCAAGCATGTACGCGCAGCCACCCTTTCTCTCTCAGCTGTTTACGAGGACTTCGAGGGAGCGGACAAGACGTCGACCTTGAAACGCAGACTGCGCCGCTTTTTTTCATCGTCAGAAAATAGCGCGAAAGAAAGGAAAAGGTGGCCCGTCGACGCGAGAGTGCAGCGTAAATCCTGCTGCCGGTCCTCGTGTACCAACGCCTACGACAGGAACGCGATGCCGTAGTGGACGATGCCACCTTATGGCGCCAGGCTCGAAAACAATTCTTTTCACACTCTCAAAAAGGAACGACGAACTTAAAGACTTGATTTATACTCGACATCGCATTGTTCGAATACCACGAATACTCTCGATCCGCTCGCAAAATATTCAAACGGTATTCGAATATTCGAATTGTTCGAATCATTCGAATTGTTCGAATCATTCGAATTGTTCGAATCATTCGAATTGTTCGAATCATTCGAATTGGTCAAATTGGGTGAATTGTTCGAATTATTCGAATTCATCGAATTTGTTCGAATTATTCGAATTTGAAGAAATTGGGTGAGTTGTTCGAATTGATCGAATTTGTTCGAATTATTCGAATTTGAAGAAATTAGCTGAATTATTCGAATTTGAACAAATTGGGTGAATTGTTCGAATTATTCGAATTTTAACAAATTGGGTGAATTGTTCGAATTATTCGAATTTGAACAAATTGGGTGAAACATTCGAATTATTCAAATTATTCAAATTATTCAAATTATTCAAATTATTCGAATTATTCAACTTATTCAAATTATTCAAATTATTCGAATTGATCGAATTGTTTGAATTGTTCCTATAATAATAATAATAATAAGTGCATGGAGTTGAAGTATGGGTGATTGAAATAGAAAACTTAGGTATTAGGTACGTAATAGATAAAAAAATAAGGAAAAAGAAATATATACATATGAAAGTTAGTAAGAAGTATTACAACGAAGAGATATTATAAAACATGGTCGAGTGTAGCAATAACAGGTGAACATAATCGTTCGAATCGCTATGCGTTTGTAGCCTCGGAACTGCATTCCTACAATTGGCAACGGAGCACGAAACAAAAATCTATTTGAATTAAGACGCCGTGTGCGAAAGTACATATTCCTGCGAAGGGATCGATGTGTATCCAGATGCTTTCGAATGCAACTACGCGGAAAATTGATTTCTAAACGACCTACTGTTTTACTCGACAATCTAAGAATCAGAAAAATGTCCATAAATAAAATCTGTACCGTCCGTCACTGGTGACTGCGGCGGACCGAATGGAAAGTATATCGTCAGTCACCAGTGACTAACGCCGCTCGCACGGAAAGTATATCGTCAGTCACTAGTGACTGACACGGCGTTTAACGCGCTGAAATCAATTAGTTCAAGAACGACGAAGGGACGCTTAAAATATTCGCGTGCGTGCACTTTATTCGTACTCGACCAACCGTATTCTCTCTTTGAGATCTGTTCGTATATTAGAACACGTTTATAATTTTCAAAAAAAACCCCTCTGCTCAAGTTATCAGAACATATTTACAATTTTCAAAAAATATTCTCTTCTCAAGTTATCAGTACATATTTACAATTTTTTAAATATCTTCTCTTCTCAAGTTATCAGAACATATTTATAATTTTCAAAAAATATCCTCTTCTTAAATTATTAGAATTTATTTACAATTTTCAAAGTATCTTCTCTTCTCGAGTTATCAGAATATATTTATAATTTTGAAAAATGTCCTCTTCTTAAGTTATTAGAATTTATTTACAATTTCCAAAATATCTTCTCTTCTCGAGTTATCAGAATATATTTACAATTTTCAAAAAGTGTCCTCTTCTCAAGTTATCAGAACACATTCATAATTTTCAAAAAGTGTCCTCTTCTCAAGTTATCAGAACATATTTAAAATTTTCAAAATATCTTCTCTTGTCGATTTATCAGAATATATTTATAATTTTCAAAAATGTCTTCTTCTCAAGTTATTAGCACATATTTATAATTTTCAAAAAATATTCTCTTCTCAAGTTATCATAACATATTTATAATTTTCAAAAAATTTCATCTTTTCAAGTTATCAATACATATTTATAATTTTCAAAAAATCTCTTTTCAAGTTATCAGCACACATTCATAATTTTCAAAAAATCTCTTCTCAAGTTATCAGAACACATTTACAACTACCTTCCATAAAACACCCCTTTCTTCTGTTTCGAACCTAACCTAAATTTCATTTAAAATTCAAAAATATACCGACAAAATCATTTCGTGCGTCACATAAGTCACACGATCATAAACCATAAGTTCACCACTTCTACAACCTATATTCAACTTCAAAAAGTACCCTTACACCCCCTGGTATAACCCTCAAATCCTAGAATTCTACCCTAACCTAAATTTCACTCCAAAATAATATATACCAATTTTCACAGCGATATATTTACCATCAGCGCACCATCATCAGAAAACACGCTTTCCACCTTATTTTCCAAACAATCCTCGCTACCATCCCCCAATCATATCCCCCCCAACAAATAAAAAAAAAAAGAAAAAAAAAATCGATAACCCCGCGAGTCAGAGGGCTCTGAACGTGTTAACGCGTTAATGGCGGGAATTCCGGGGCGGTTTCCAAAATAGTTGGAATGCGTGGAGGATAGAACCGGTCGCATACTACAGATTCCATCGAATTCCGGCGATGAATGACGACACGGTGGGCGTCCAACGATATTTATAGCGGCGCCACGGGACCGATTAGAATGCATCGGATCGTCCCGATCTTCGTATCGATACCTCCACGGTGAAACTACGGCGCACGCGTTAACGACCGGCCGCGAAACGTTGAATTGATCGTTGTTTTTAGCGAGCAGCCGCGAAAAACACGTTCGCCGCGCGGTATCGGCCGGATCTGCAATTTCCGCGAAGAGGAAAGAGGCGGGCTCGGGCCCGTGGAAGAAAAAGTCAGCCCGGTGGCCGAGGCGCGATCGTAACCGCTCACCGTTCACTATCGCCGCTTGGGAATCGCGTTGAATTCTTTTTCACCGGATTCGTTAATTAATTAGACCACGGTGCCCCGTGATCACACGCTGTCTACGCGACGATGAAACTTTTCCCCCACCTTGCGACGAGAGTGATCCCACAATCGAACGAACTCGACTTGTTGAAGACGATAGAACCACCAACGTGTCTTTGTTTGTATAGGATCGTGTAGGTGTCTTGAATGTTGTTGGGTTGTTCGGGAAGTAATTTCGTTTTCCAAAATGGAGAATTTATAGTTTGATAAAATGTTTGTATACTGTAAAAGAATCGTGTATTCGAATATTTGAACAATACTATTCGAATACTTGAGTGATTCGAATATTCGCGAATACAATTCAAATACTTCGGTGATTCGAATATTTGGTAAGTGCAATTCGAATACTTACGTGATTCGAATATTCGGTGAGTACAATCCAAATACTTCGGTGATTAGAATATTCAGTGAGTACAATTCGAATACTTCCACGATTCAAATACTTCGGTGATTCGAATATTCGCGAATACAATTCAAATACTTCGGTGATTAGAATATTCAGCGAGTACAATTCGAATACTTCCACGATTCAAATACTTCGGTGATTCGAATATTCGCGAATACAATTCAAATACTGCGGTGATTAGAATATTCGCGAATACAATTCAAATACTTTGGTGATTAGAATATTCAGTGAGTACAATTCGAATACTTCCACGATTCGAATATTCGGTTAGTACAATTTTCACCGCAAAAAAAAACGAAGTGACTTTCCGAACAACCCAATAGATTAATTTACGAGTACCATTAGTTGTCTACTTCGATGATTGTCCGAGAATACTGTGGGAAAAGGATACTGTAAGTTTGTTAATAATTGAGTAATTCTGAAAAGAAGTTTGAAACAGGTGAGATTCAACCCTTCGGTGGTTCCAGTGTTAAGGGAAATAGCCTTTCGTGCCTCGTTGAACCCTGGGTACGATGGTACAATTTTTCCGGATGAAAAATAAAAGAAACGAGGTCAAGATTAGGTTTGTTCGATCAGTTTTCACCAGGGACAAAAATTAAACAAATGAGACGTGTTTAATTTGTTTGTCAATAGATTTTTCGAATGGACTGTGATTGTAATTGTTGAGATTAATTATTTTTGCGTGGATAGGATTAGAATATTTACCCTTGTGTTCAAAGATCTCCATTTTGAATCGATTTTTCTGAATATTGGGTTTTTTTTTTACAACGATCTTTTTTATACCGATTTTCTATATTTTCCATATTCATTTTTCGACTCAAACTTCCGAAGACTCGGACGATTCGAGTACTCGAGTATTCGCAAAGATTCTAAATTCGTCGAAATTCGAATAACTCGAATACCATTCAAGAAATCTGAATACTCGCGAGTAATTGAATTCCCTTGAAATTCGAATGATTCCAAGTATCTGGATATTACTCAAATATTCGTGGAAAAGTAGTGGGACAATTTTTCAATAAAATTACAGATAATTTAGAGTTCGTAGCTACATTGTGTACCTCGTATACACACGTGTGTACTTTACTCGTTCCTCGAAATTTTTACGCAGATCTAATGTTTTACGACTCGATTGTTTCGATAAGACCGTTTCGCGACCGTTACCCGAAGATTGTCGGTTACGTAATAGGGCATCGAATGACAGTCTGTGATTAGCTGTTCTTTACGTGTAACGCGAATCGACTCCACGCCGCGCCGGTAATTACGGTGCCGTCCGAGGAAGAGTTTAAACCGCAAGATCGCGACTGCATTTCCTACGTGTTCGAAGCCTCTCCCCTCGCGTTCGGTCTCTGATAGCCCCCCTACCACCCCTCCGCCCTGAATGATTACCCCAGCTTGCGTAATTTTATTAATACGTTGCAACTCGGTGCAACGTACCGTCGCTACCGAATTAATAATTCACCGTTCATCGTGGGAACAATAATTTACGCGCTAAGTGGCAGAGATCGTTTCGAAAACGTTCGACGGTACGCGATAATTAGCGAAAATAAAAGTAACCGAGACGCTAAATTCCACAATCATCGATATAATCGACCGTGGTCGAGGGATTGCAAAATCTTCGCGCCCCCGAGACCGCTAATTTCGAATCGTAAGCGCACGTACACGATGCGAATGTAAATTTCGGCAGATGTACTAATGAAGAACCAGTTACGAAAGAGAGTTGCGAAAGGATTTTTTTTTTTAGATCTTCCTTGGTTCGACGTCGGGGCTGCGACTACTCGTAGAATAATTTCATATTCGAATACTTCGGTGATTCGAATATTCGAACAATATTATTGGAATATTTGGGTGATTCGAATATTCGAATAATTCTATTCGAATACTTGTGTGAGTCGAATATTCGAACTACACTAGTCGAATACTTCGGTGATTCGAATATTCGGTGAGTACAATTCGGATACTTCGGTGATTCGAATATTCGGTGAGTACAATTCGAATATTCGGCGAGTACAATTCAAATACTTTGGTGATTAGAATATTCAGTGAGTACAATTCGAATATACGGCGAGTACAATTCGAATACTTCTATGATTCGAATATACAGTGAGTACAATTCGAATACTTCGGTTATTCGAATATTCGGTGAGTACAATTCGAATATTCGGCGAGTACAATTCAAATATTTCGGTGATTAGAATATTCAGTGAGCACAATTCGAATATACGGCGAGTACAATTCGAATACTTCTATGATTCGAATATACAGTCAGTACAATTCGAATACTTCCATGATTCAAATATTCAGTGAGTACAATTCGAATACTCCCATGATTTGGATATTCGGCGAGTACAATTCGGATACTTCCATGATTCGAATATTCGATGTGTACAATTCGAATACTTCCACGATTAGAATATTTACTGAATACAATTAGAATACTGTTTGAATGAAAACGCGTTACGGCAACGAATCACTGAAGATTATTCAATTCGCGCGTGGAGATAGATTCTCGTGTTGTACGAGTACGGAGGGAAAAGGAAAAAAAAAGAAAAAAAAACATGCGACCACAATTTTGCCAGCGAAGTTTCTCATGACGAAGCGCCTCGTCGGCGCGTAATCGGAGCGTCCATCGCGCGGCGTTCTCGCTATCGTTGCGCATCGTGCGCGCACGCGCACGTGCGAAAGTGCTGTAACGTCGGTTTTCGCTGGCTTCAAGAGCCTTTGGAATCACCGTGTACACCTACCCACGAACATCGCCGGACCGAGTAAAACTGTGTTCGTCGGTTATTTCCAAGACACGTGCCGCGCGCTTTGTTTGCATTAATCAACCGCGCTTCGTCAACTACGGAGAATGCAATACCTTTGGGTCGTGGATTTAGTTGAAATTTTATACTGTGGGAGATTTGGTCACTCTGGTTACGAAAATATAATATTATGTGACAGATGCTTGACAGTTCTTTGGATATTTACGGTTAAAATTTCACTACCTTGAAACACAATTTTTAGTATTAAAATTCTACACCGAAGACAGGGGTTCTATTTATCGTGGATGAGCAATAGTTTTCTAAATAGGTTCGTTTTAGATATTTCACGCGAGAAAGTTTACATTACAGTATTCAAATGTATCTTACCTGATTAGAATTCCCAAGTATTCGAATGGTATTGGAACAGACACGTATTCGAATAGTATTCGAATAGACACGTATTCGAATACTATTCATCGAATTGTACTCATATTCGAATACAGAAAAATTCAACCTAATATCGAATACTTAAGAATACTATGATTACGAAAACACATAATGGCAAGGAAAGAAATTAAGATCTACGATCTAATAAACTTTGTCGGTAAATGTTCATACCTCATGATTGTATTCATCGTTCCGCGGTAACTTTTTATTACATTCGATCAAGAATCTGTGTGTCAGGCTTAACAGCAGTCAAGTTTAGTCCAGTTTTTGCACTACCCTCTACATTACGCGATTATTTATGATGATGTAAAGACGACATTATTGTTATTACATTGCACGGGGAGACTAAACTGTCGACACCGGTCCTACTACCTCGATAAGCACCGCAATCGAATTAAAACAGTTCCAGATACAACTCGAGTCTCCCACTCGTTCTCCAACGCCAACATCCCACGTATTATCGTAACGAATTACGCGGTCAGCCGTGTGACCCATTGTTCTCGTTCTGGTTACTCGTTAATCCTGTTCGGAATGAGAAATTCGTCTCGATTTCGTTGGGAATCGATACAACGAAAGACGGAAGAAACGTGCGTTTCCAAGGAACGAGTCGATTTAGGTCAAATTACAGAACAGCCATTGTTTGTTGCAACTCACTCTTTCTTCCTCAGTTTTTAGAATGCAATGAATTTGCACATTAGGTAAAAAGATGGAGTAAATTTCGTTTCAAAACTTGAAGAATTTGAACTATCGTATATTGTAATTTTTATTGCACGAATAATTCGTCGAAAGTTTATAAATTATTCTCGCTATAAAATCGTAGAACACTTAGGTATCAAAATATCATAAAGATCTAAAATAAGATGTTAAAAATCATTGAAAAATTTGATACACACCACGATTGCAAGTATATATTTTTATACAGTTTATAATTGTATGAGTATATATTTTTATAAATTTATAATTTGTATACAGCTTCTCCAATACGATTCAAGGACCGTTATTGTCCTTTATTGCTCTATTTAAAACTCATGACAATCTCATGGTGCTGCTCGCTGCAAGTACAAGTTTTTACACAAAAATTAATTACAAATTACAGTTAATTGCAAGCTCGCCTATATACCGCGCCAAAATATTACGCGAACTATTAAACGATCGTACGTCGGAAACGATAACTGTAAATCTGAATTATTGTCAGAAAGTTGCAATTTTTAAACAATCGACTACCCCTAGATCATCCTCGTCTCCGAAAAAGCTTCAACAATTACCACTTTATTGTCTTTTCGAATAATAGATTTCGAACAACGATACTCGATTATTCGAATATTCAAATTCTTGCCATTCGAATACCTATCGAATATCCGAATACTACTCGAATAATCCCAAATCCTACTTTCGACATCACAGGAGCCTGTCATCCATCTAGAATAGTCTCAAATCCTACTTTCGACATCACAGGAGTCTGTCATCCATCTGGAATAGTCCCAAATTCTACTTTCGACATCACAGGAATCTGTCATCCATGTAGAATAGTCCCAAATCCTACTTTTGACATCACAGGAGTTTGTCCTCCATCTAGAATAGTCCCAAATTCTACTTTCGACATCACAGGAATCTGTTATCCATCTAAAAGAATCCTTATCACTTCTATGATATATGCTCATCAGTCGTCTACAAGTACTTAGGTTTATTCGAGTACTCGATATATTCGAAATTCATTCGAGTACTCGATATATTCGAAATTCATTCGAGTACTCGATACATTCGAAATTCATTCGAGTACTCAATATATTCGAAATTCATTCGAGTACTCGATATATTCGACATTCATTCGAGTATTCGATACATTCGAAATTCATTCGAGTACTCCACATATTCGAAATTCATTCGAGTACTCAATATATTCGAAATTCATTCGAGTACTCGATATATTCGACATTCATTCGAGTATTCGATACATTCGAAATTCATTCGAGTACTCCACATATTCGAAATTCATTCGAGCACTCGATACATTCGAAATTCATTCGAGTACTCCACATATTCGAAATTTATTTGAGTGCAAACTGCATCCTACAGTTTTGAAGTGAAAGTACAGTTCTTACTGTAGGCGTTACACTTTTTGTGGCAATATTACTTTTTCAATAGGATACTTTTCATATTATTTTTAACTATTCAAATTATAAAAAATAATTTCAATCTTTCCTTATCTCAAATACGACACAACCCCTTGATATATTCTCAACTCGAACCATCATTTCTTAAATAAAAAAAATTCGATTCTTCTTCCACTTAAAGAAACGACCCACTCGATATTTTCTCACGTTGAATCATCATTCCGTACAAACAAATTTCCATTGCTTCGGTTGTGCAACCGGTCCCGTTGAGTGTTTAATATCTCCGTCAGCGAGTTGGTCCAAGATAATCGCGACCCTCCCCGGATAATTGCACAAGTGGCACCTCCCCGTGGCGACGAAACGTCGAGACTCGGGTCGAGACCCGTTTTCGATTTCGTCGTCGGCCCTCACCGGTGAAAACAACACGCGAGTCGAGGATTCCGTGCGTGCCAGGGCGAAAGAGAAGGTGAAACCTCGTTTCTCGATGCGCCGTGGCATCTTTCGAGGGCAGTGCACGCGCGCGCGCCTCGTACCGACTTTGTTTATCGCGACGTCTAGGAAATCGACTACGTGGCGCGTAGGCGGTCGAACGGTGAATCGGGTGACCGTGAAAGCGACAAGATTCATTATTCATGAGACGCTTAATTACGTTCGTCTAAATGCGAAACACACACAGAGAAACATACACAGAGAGAGAGAAACGCATCAGTTGGTTGGGCCAACGTCCGAAATTTCGTAACGCACGCCGTATCTAAACAACCGGGGCACGATTAACATTGGGGGAACGTTAATCCAGAACGTTGCGACATAGTAAATAATTCAGCGAGCGGGTAGCTCGTTGGCCTTCGCGGACTCTTCGATAACCGTTACCAGGGATTGCGTTGTTCCCTCTCGAGTGACAATTCCCCGTATACAAGGTTGGAAAAACAATAGAGAGGGGAATAACGGTCGTGGAAATCGCTGCTGGATATCTCGACAGGACTAATGGAACGTTGCGTCACTCGTGGCCGATTTCGAGATAACGCGTTACACCGTTTCGCGACGTGGAAGCAGGATCTCTCTGCTCGAGTGGGCGGACAATCGTTCGACGACGTTAAATCATATCGAGTGTCCAACTTCGACGTCCACCGCGACGCGCGTAGGCGTGTTCCCTCCGCCGTGAAAAATAACCGACCCTCGACACCCAACCACCCCGGGGAACCCTATCACGGGTCGTGCCGCGCGGCCGTTGCTTTAACGAGCGTTGCGCCGCGCCGTGGCTCTAACTCATCGCATCCACCCTCGGTTTATTTACGGGTGAACGCGAGACGCTCGAAATCGAATCCTACGCCGCGCCACGAGAGCGAAAGTTTCGCCGCGACTGCGATCGGGAACCAGTTCACGATAGCTTCGTCGGTGGACTACGTGCACGAGGATGTTTCGTGGTGGCTCGTGGAACAGGTGGCTCGACGAGGAACTGGGACACCGTACGCCCTCGTTGGGAAGTATCTGGACCGCTTGTCGAAAGTGAATTTAGACGAGTTGAGGAACTCGGGGGAATGTTGGTGTTTGGTGGTTTATGTAGAGGGAGAGGTAGCGTGGGTCTTCTGGGAATATTGAGGGATTTTATTGTCTTTTGAATCAGAAAGAATTGAAATTTGTAGAAAGCGAATTTATAAAAATTAAAGAATTTAGAGGAATGTTGGTATTTGTTGTTTTAGGTTGTGGGAGAGGTAGCGTGGGTCTTTTGGGAATATTGAGGGATTGTACTGTTTTTTGAATGGGGAAAGAATTGAAATTTGTCGAATTTACAAAAGTTGAAGAATTCGAAGGAATGTTGGTGTTTGTTGTTTTAGGTTGTAGGAGAGGTAGAGTGGGTCTTTTAGGAATATTGAGGGATTGTATTGTCTTTTGAATGGGGAAACAATTGAAATTTGTTGAATTTACGAAAGTTGAAAAATTCGAAGGAATGTTGGTGTTTGTTGTTTTAGGTTGTGGGAGAGGTAGCGTGGGTCTTCTGGGAATATTGAGGGATTGTATTGTCTTTTGAATGGGGAAAGAATTGAAATTTGTAGAAAGTGAATTTATAAAAGTTAAAGAATTCGGAGGAATGTTGGTGTTTGTTGTTTTAGGTTGTGGGAGAGGTAGCGTGGGTTTTCTGGAAATATTGAGGGATTGTGTCGTTTTTTAGATGGGGATAGAATGGAAATTTGTTTATACGAAATGATAGTTTAACGTGAGAAAATATCGAGAGGGTCGTTTTTTTAAGTGGAAGAAGAATTGAATTTTTTTACGAAATGATAGTTTATCTTCAAAAAATATTAAAGGCTTATGTCGTCTTTGAGACGGGGAAAGATTGAAATGTATTGCGTAAATAGTTTGAATACTTAAAAATAATACGAAATATGTCCTATTGAAAATACTTTTACTTTAAAACTGTAGGGTGCAGTTTTCACTCGAATAAATTTCGAATATAACGAGTACTCGAATAAATTTTGGATATAACGAGTAGTCGAATAAATTTCGGATATATCGAGTAGTCGAATAAATTTCGAATATATCGAGTACTCGAATAAACTTAAATACTTATAGACTACTGGTGAGCATATATCGTAGAGGTGATAAGGATTCTTCTAGATGGATGATAGGCTCCTGTGTTGTCAAAGTAGGATTTGGTAGTATTCGAGTAGTATACGAAAATTTGATAGGTATTCGACTGGCAAGAATTTGAATATTCGAACAAACAAGTACCGTTGTTCGAATATTATTATTCAAAGAAACAATCAAGAGGTATGAACTATTCGAATAGTACGAATATATATCTACCTCCCACAAGAAGCTGAAAAGATGTTTGAACAAAAGGAAATGTATTGTCCGATCGTGAGAAGAAGGCCAATATATAGACTATAAAGTAGAGTGAAGGTATAAACACTCGTTAGCCTTTTTTTCGCAGCCATACAGTACATTCCCTTTAATACAAGTGACATCTCGCGAACAGTAGTACCATGTCTAAAAGAAATATTGACGTCAAACAATTTCTAACCCAACAGAATTCGCAATTTATCACAAGTGACATCTTTCCGACTGCCAACAGTACCTACTCGATCGACTTCCAAAATATTTAAATACCTCATTGAACTTCACCTCGAATAAAATTTAATTCTCGATCATACATCACAAGTGACATCTTTCCAATTCCCAACAGTACCTATTCGATCAACTTCCAAAATATTCAAATACCTTGCTAAACTTCTTCCTGAATAAAAATATTACTCTTGACCATACATCACAAATGACATCTTTCCAACTCCCAACAGTACCTATTCGATCAACTTCCAAAATATTCAAATACCTCGCTGAACTTCTCGAATAAAAATATTATTCTCGACCATCACAAGTGACATCTTTCCAACTCCCAACAGTACCTAATCGATCGATTTCCAAAATATTCAAACACCTCGCCAAACTTCTCGAATAAAATTTAACTCTCGACCATACATCACAAGTGACATCTTTCCAACTGCCAACAGTACCTACTCGATCGACTTCCAAAATATTTAAATACCTCATTGAACTTCACCTCGAATAAAATTTAATTCTCGATCATACATCACAAGTGACATCTTTCCAATTCCCAACAGTACCTATTCGATCAACTTTCAAAATATTCAAATACCTTGCTAAACTTCTTCCTGAATAAAAATATTACTCTTGACCATACATCACAAATGACATTTTTCCAACTTCCAACAGTATCTACTTGATCAACTTCCAAAATATTCAAATACCTCGCTAAACTTCTCCTCGAATAAAAATATTATTCTCAACCATCACAAGTGACATCTTTCCAACTCCCAACAGTACCTACTCGGTCGACTTCCAAAATATACAAACACCTCACTGAACTTCACCTCGAATAAAAATTCCACTCCCGACCATACATCCCAAGTTCCACATCTCCGCGAAAAAATATGTCTCCCACATCGTTCGAATAGTTCTACATATTTACAACCTGTCGTCCGGCGAACGGTCTTCAGCTTCGGGTCGTTGAATATGTTAAGTGAAAATGGCCGCGAACGGTTAAGTATCGAGGGTATCTGTCCGTGGCGTGTACCTCGAGGGCAGACCTAACCCCCTCGTAACGTAAAATACGTACACCGGCGATCTCCACGAGCGTTGTCCACCCGTTTAAAATTGTTTCCGCGGCGGTGTTGGCCGATCGACGCCAACGTTCGTATTATGCTCGTGTACTTGGGTGTTTTCTCCGGCTATTACAAGCCGGGGTTAAAATTTCCAGGGTGTATCTCCGTGTGCGCAAAGTGTTGCCCAGGGATATCCAATATCGCACGCTTGTAATTCCGTTTTGTTAGCGCGGCGGAACGCGTCTGTCGGAGGTCCGAGTACCGGCGGTCTCGTCGCTTTGTGTCGCGTAGGAACGTTCCCCGGGCCATTATCCTTCCCGCGGGATTCCATCAGCACCCACACTCTCCGCCTCTTGTTCGCAATTACCAGGAGAATTTACCGCGGCGTGCATAGGTTATGCCATGAGCCGCGGCGTTGTTGCCTATTACGTTCCCGCCGCCGCGTTATCCATCGATGTCCGCGCCGTGGGCCTCTCGCTGCTCGCCAATTACCCGGAGAATTTACCGTGGCCAATGCACCGATATCAGTTCCTCGACTCCGGCGTCCATTATCCTTGGACCGCCGACTGCTTCCACGGCCGTTCCAGCAACAACAACAACGGGCCTGGACTATTCAACGCGGTGTGAAAATAAATATCCGACGTTGCTCGACTAGCGAAAACCGCGAGCGTCCGCGACGATGTCTCGTTGGACGCGGAACGTGAACCTGCTTCCGAGATCGGGGCCGAGAGCGTTCATCGGTGTTCCCTGTGGGAGAATCTTTGAAGGATTCGGTCGTTCGAGGGTGTACTCGGTGAGTATTTGGGGGATTGAATGAGTCGGGTTTGTACTCGGTGAGTATTTAGGGGATTGAATGATTTCGATGTGTACTCGGTGAGTATTTGGGGGATTGAATGATTCGAGTGTGTACTCGGTGAGTATTTGGGAGATTGAATGATTTGAATATGTACTCGGTGAGTATTCAGAGGATTGAATGATTCGAATATGCATTCGGTGAATATTTGGGGGATCGAATGATTCAAATATGTATTCGGTGAATATTTGGGGGTTCGAATGATTCGATTGTGTACTCGGTAAGTATTTAGGGGATTGATTGATTTGAATATGTACTCGGTGAGTATTTGAGGGATTGATTGATTTGAATATGTACTCGATGAGTATTTGGGAGATTGAATGATTCGAGTATGTACTAGGTGAGTATTTGGGAGATTGAATGATTCGAGTATGTACTCGGTGAGTATTTGAGGGATTAATTGGTTTTAGTATGTACTCGGTGAGTATTTAGAGGATTGAATGATTCGAGTATGTACTCGGTGAGTATTTAGAGGATTGAATGATTCGAATATGCATTCGGTGAATATTTGGAGGATCGAATGATTCAAATATGTATTCGGTGAATATTTGGGGGTTCGAATGATTCGATTGTGTACTCGATGAGTATTTAGGGGATTGATTGATTTGAATATGTACTCGGTGAGTATTTGAGAATCATTTTAATTGATTCGAACGGGTATTTGGTGAATATTTGAGGGATTTATTCATTGAAATATGTACTCGATGAATAGTCGAGGAATTGAATATTCAAGGAATTTGGTAATTCGAATATGTGCGCGGTGAATATTCGAAAAATCCAGTGATTTAAATAGGTTCCTATTCGGTGAATATTCGAATGATTCAGTAATTAAAATAATCCGTGACTATAATTCCAATACTGTGTAAACACTCGAGTATTTGAATGTTGCCCCATGGACTATAAATTCAGTTCTTTATCGTCTTGTGTTTCTTCATCCACATAGATTTGCATCTTATGGATCTATTGTTCCATTTACCTCGTTCATCGAGATACGTCAGACGTTTCTTACAGAAGAGCACGACTAACAGAATTGGTCGTAAACTGTAATGTTAATTTCTTACTTCGACGATCAACATCGTTTTATCCTTTCCGTGCATTACAAGTCAATTTGCGTGTCGATTTCATCGTAAAATTATACACACATATTCATACGATCTCGTACTGTTATACATATCACTTAGTATAGTTTCGAAATGGAACCACACCTGCAATGGTCAAAACTTTAACGGCTAATTAAGCACGTTTCTCTTGTTTCTGTTGCTCTCTCCAATAGATACACTATCGCGAAGAACTTACTAACCGACATTAAATAGAGCAAGAATAGAAAAGAAAACTTTCATGTTATTCAAGTTCCTTTACTTCATTGTTCTTTTTCAAACTTCACTTTCATTCGATACGCGAGCTATGGTACTCAAATACTAGATGTATTCGACTTTATTCGAATACTCGATGCATTCGAGTTCATTCAAGTACTCGATATATTCGAAATTCATTCTGATATTCAATATATTCGAAATTCATACGAGTACTCAATATATTCGAAATTCATTCGAGGACTCGATATATTCGAAATTTATTCGAGTACTCGATATATTCAAAATTCATTCGAGTTCATTCAAGTACTCGATATATTCGAAATTTATTCGAGTACTCGATATATTCGACATTAACTCGAGTACTCGATATATTCGAAATTCATTCGAGTACTCGATATATTCGAAATTCATTCGAGTACTCGATATATTCGAAATTCATTCCAGTACTCGATATATTCGAAATTCATTCCAGTACTCGATATATTCGAAATTCATTCGAGTATTCCCTATATTCGAAATTCATTCGTATCGTTCGAATATCTCTAGAATATTCGAAAAATATTCCCATTTCTGCTCGAAAGCAGGAACTACTGTGCAGTTAACGTCTAAACGTGGACAGCAGCGTAGACATCGACCCTTAAACGTAGGCTCAACTCGGATTAACGCGCGCGTTCTGTACATAAACACGTGGCACAAGCCGTCGTTCAGAACACCGTGAATATAATACTCGGTTATTTGCGAGGCCAAATATGGATTCCTGTTCATCGATCGATCGCTCCAGGCATTTAAAAATGATAGCCGGTGGTTTTGCGCGCGTTATTGCTGCTCCCGGGGGCGATTAACCGTTTCCTTCGAGTATTGTTCCGAACGTTTTACGACGCTAGTGCAAATGCGCGTTACCGTGGTGATCGTAATAGCCAACAGGCTGCATTAATCCCATATCCGGTGGTCTTAAGCGAAATCTCTTCGTAGGTTCTTCGTAACAGTTGCTTACATAATTAAGCAAGATATTACGCGTGTTTATGTTTCTTGCGGTGCAGCACCGTCGCTAATTCTGCTCGAACAGAATACATTCACCGTGGCAACGA
Organism: Ptiloglossa arizonensis; assembly: GCF_051014685.1. Lineage (NCBI taxonomy): Eukaryota > Metazoa > Arthropoda > Insecta > Hymenoptera > Colletidae > Ptiloglossa > Ptiloglossa arizonensis. The sequence continues at coordinate 29,336,549 of NC_135048.1, read as the reverse complement.
ACCATTTCTCGGTATTCGAACATTTTTCACGTACCTAGAAACACACTTCGATACTCCAGAATTTGAATACCCAAGTAGTCGGGTAGCGTTCGAATTGTATTCGTCGAATACTCGAATCACTCAAGTATTCGAATACTCGAACGGAGTACATTTTCCGGGACGACCGAAACGATTTCATCGGTATTCGAATTTATTTTCACGTATTTAAAGCATACTTCGATACTCCAGAGTTCGAATACTCGAATATTCGATTAAAGTTCGAATTGTATTCGTCGAATACTCGAACCACTAAAGTATTCGAATACTCGAACGGAGTACATTTTCCGGGACGACCGAAACGATTTCATCGGTATTCGAATTTATTTTCACGTATTTAAAGCATACTTCGATACTCCAAAGTTCGAATACTCGAATATTCGATTAAAGTTCGAATTTTTATTCGTCGAATACTCGAATTACTAAAGTATTTGAATACTCGAACGGAGTACATTTTCCAGGACGACCGAAACGATTTCTTCGGTATTCGAATTTATTTTCATGTATCTAAAATACACTTCGATACTCCAGAGCTTGAATACTCGAATATTCGATTAAAGTTCGAATAGTACTCGAATATTCGAATTTCTTCGGTACTCGAACTTATTTCCACGTATCTAAAATACACTTCGATACTCCAAAGTTCGAATACTCAAATATTCGAATTTCTTCGGTATTCGAACTTATTTCCACGTATCTAAAATACACTTCGATACTCCAAAGTTCGAATACTCGAATATTCGATTAAATTTCGAATAGTGTTCATCGAGTATTCGAATCACCGAATTGTACTCGAGTACCCGAGTACAGGAAAACTCAACGTGGCGGTCATTTTAGAGGAAAGTGGGACAAGCGAGAACATTATCATACGGAAATGTAAAAGTAGAACAACGAACACGACGTAAAAGTAAATACGAAGCTAAGGCGGTACAGCTCGAGTCGGCGGAATGCGTACAATCGGCCGTACGTAACACCGCGGTCGTCAAAGCGTTGAAACTCACCGATCGATCGGAAACTGCGTTAATATAATTCGCTTTGAGCGATTGTTCGATGAAAATGAGCCGCGCGGCGGTTCCCGTTGCGCCGGTAACGCCGAGGGAAACAACTTTTATTCCCGATAATTGGAACGGTTAACGAGTTGATTTCTCTTTTACTCGGAACACCGTCACCCGAAAGTAATACGAATTTTTATGAAACGCTCTCCGCAAGGTTCACTCCCCGGGGAATGGAATCTCTTTCGTAATTTTTCTTTCGTTTTTTATTTTCTTTCCGTTTCTTCGACCATCACTCGCCAACCGTCACCAACGACAATAATATTCTAAGAACGCGTTTCCTGATCGCGCGCTGGCGGAAGAATTCGCGCGAATGCATATTCATGGACACCGGTTCTACTCAAACTGCTATCAGATTCCACGGAAACGTAAAATGAAAGTTCGTATTCCGTGTCGAGGTCTCTGAGTTTCAACCGGCACGTTAAAACGCGCTATAGTAAACTTTTGAAGGGCTTCGAAAAAAAAAAAGAAGAAACACACACGCAAATTGTCGACGAGTCGCGATAATAATAATCGCGCGAAACAGGAAAGTTGGTACTGGTTGTTCGTGGTTGCATCGTACAGGATGTTTCAAAAATGTTTCATGTAAATTCCACGGACGCGAGGAGAAATCGAAATGTTCATTACCATTCTGCAATCGGTGGCTTCGTTATCGAGATACGAGCGGTTGAAGATTTCGCGTGTGAGCCCGTCACGGGCACGCGTTTCTCGTGTGCGGGCGCGCGTGTCTCTGCGGGACCAGCTAACTGGAATATAAATATGTAACGCGTGCATCGGTAAACATTAACCGCGCGTATCTCGAGAACGAAATATCGGATTGCGAAACGTTCAAACGCTTATCGATTTCACTTCGCGCGAGGAATTTCCACCATTCGGCCCTCTCGCGTCCTTTTGGAACACCCTTTGTGAAAATCGTCTCGCTCTTTTCTTCATTTATCGATACCGATTGGTGAAACACAATAATTTCAAAATTTGCAAATCCACTTCCAAGGGAAGTAAATTTCCATATTGTAAACACAAAATTCAAATTTTTATTCTACCGAACGTGAAACACATTTATATTTAAAAAAAATAATTTTTACCATTACGATTCACCCAAACAATATTCCATCTTTTCGACAAAAGCTTTTTAATTACTTCCATGGGAAAAATTAATTATTGAAAAGTTTCTATACATTATCGACCGAATAGTAGACTATTGTCGATTCAATGACATACGCTTGAACAATTTTTGAAAAAAGATTTCATTCGTTGGCATCGATCGGTTATTTTCATACGAGAATGAAAACTCACGAAGGAAAGTGTTTATGGGGGGTCTGTCTGTCCCGTTGATCGCGATGCGAGCACCGCTAAACCGTGACTTCGCGATAAAGGGAGCGTTCCGCTCGGTACGATGGCGTCTTGGACGATAATGGAAAACCGAGGGAACGGTAAGGTAATTCATACTCGGTCGGAAAAATGATACCGGTTTAAAAGAGATTTCCTCGAGCCGCGCCCTGCCCGCCACCCAAACGTAATCTCGATAATATTTCCAGCCGAGTCCTTGACGCCGAGGCTCGGATTGGGCGGCGGATAAATTACGGGGCGTAAACCGCGTCCTGACAGTAAATTACCCGATAGTGGTGGACGATACCGCGAAACGCGGCGCCTACGCAGCGAAACCGCATCCGCTCGCTCGCTCCGGGCACAAGGGATGGGTGAGCTGCGGCCTGAACGCCGCGTGCGGTTCCTTGAGACGTTTCACGCGGTCTGCATGGTTTATTAATTAAATGTACAACAGAGAGTGGAGGTATTGGAGCAGTTGTCTAGGAGAATGGAAAATTATTGCAATGGTGTCGCGATGAATATTTTTCTGGTTGTTGTTTTGTGTAAGTGGGACGTGGTGGACTGAAATGTTAAAGGGTTATGTTTTTATGTAAAACGTGGTCTGTTCATCTTTCTGGGTAGTGTTTTATATGAGTAGGTAATGGTGGAACCAAATATTGAGGGGTTATGAAAAACATGGTCTGTTCATTTTTCTGTTTAATATTTTATATGTGTAGGTAATGGTGGAACGAAATATTCAGGAGTTATGAAAAACATGGTTTGTTCACGTGGTGAGTTAATTGAGTACATACCTCGATAGGAATATTTTTCTGGTTGTTGTTTTATTATATATAAGTGGGACGTGGTTGACTGAAATGTTAAAGGGTTATGTTTTTATATAAAACGTGGTTTGTTTATTTTTCTGGGTAGTGTTTTATATGTGTAGGTAATGGTGGAACGAAATATCAAGGGGTTATATTTTTATATAAAATGTGGTCTGTTCATTTTTCAGGGGAGTGTTTTATATGTGTAGGTAATGGTGGAACAAAATATTGAGAGGTTATGAAAAACATGGTGTATTCACGTGGTGAGTTAATTGAGTACATACCTCGATAGGAATATTTTTCTGGTTGTTGTTTTATATAAGTGGGACGTGGTGGACTGAAATATTAAAGGGTTATATTTTTATGTAAAACGTGGTCTGTTCATTTTTCTGGTTAGTGTTTTATATGAGTAGGTAATGGTGGAACAAAATATTGAGGGGTTATGAAAAACATGGTGTATTCACGTGGTGAGTTAATTGAGTACATACCTCGATAGGAATATTTTTCTGGTTTTTATTGTATATAAGTAGGTAATTATAACAAATGGATGTTGTGGACCGAAATATTAAAGGGTTATGTGTTTCTATAAAACGTGGTCTATTCACGTGGTTTACCAATAGAAATATTTTTGTGATTGTTATTTTATATAAGTAGGTAATTATTACAAATGGATGTTGTGGACCGAAATATTAATATTATGTGTTTCCATAAAACATGGTCTATTCGCGTGGTTCACCGATAGAAATATTTTTGTGATTGTTATTTTATATAAGTAGATAATTATTGTGCATGGATGTGGTGGACTGAAATATTAAATTTTATATCTTTATATAAAACGTGATCTGTTCACATGGTTCGTTAATTGAGTACATCCCCCGATGAGAAATATTAGGGTATTTATCGAGAGAGTATCTGAAATTGTTGTAAACCAGGGAATATTTTTCTGGTTGTTATTTTATATAAGTACTGTAATTATTGCGCGTGGATATGGTGGAACGAAATATTAAAGGGTTATATAAAACATGGTTCGTTCACATGGTTCGTTAACTGAGTATACCCCCTGATAAGAAATATTAGCTCACTTATGGGAAGTCCATTTAAAATTGTAATCGAAGGAATATTTCCCTGTTTGCTACTTTATATAATGAAAGAAGTAAATAATTATTCCGCGTCAATATGGTACAGCGAAATATTAAGATTATGTCATCTCTGTAATAAGAAAGAAATCAATATTTTTTTTATCTGTGAAATGAAAGTTCGAACTCTTCAAAATAATATAGAAATGTATTTAATATTATTATTATAATGTACTTTTTCAGAAACGATTTTACGAAAAATTTCGGGTGTTTTAATATTTATAGACGGGAGTGTATCTTTTTCTATTAGTTGACGTATATTTTTAAATTTTAATGGTCCCTGGTAACCATTCCTGGGTCAATATAGACCCAGCTGTACCTTTTTTCTTATTTATTTGTTATTTGAATTCGTAGTTCTTTTATTGTGGCAAACGATACTTCGAAACTAAAACGTCAATATTTATAATTAAAGAACAGCTATTTTTTCAGCATAATTTTATAATGTCGATGGTTCCTTGATTATCACAGAAAGAAACTTCTATGAAATTGTGTAAAAAAATCCCAGGAGGAAAAACGAGGCAACAGCAAACTTCCTTGAAACTACTGGAGATTAAAATCTAGGATCACCTGTGCCTTGTACACGATGATTCGAAAAGATGAGAGATATAATAGAGAAATTATTCCGAATCATCCGATATACACATCGGTATTTATCATAAATCATGGTCCTCGAGATACACGGAATTCGTAAGTAAGTGATTGTATTTCCCAGGATATATATACTTTGGAAATAGTAATATGTTAATCAGAGTTTTCTCTTCTTTAATTTCTCTTTTTATTGAGTAGCATATGTACGGTCTTCTTTAATTTTCGATTATCATTTGATATTAAGATTGTACAAATGTAATGTACAACATATTTATGCAATTCGAATTAGGGGGAAAGCTTTGGAACGGATTAATCGCGTGAGTGAAAGATTGTATCTTTTAAAAAATTTTGGAAAAATTTATGTATTACAATGTCAAAATTCCCACTCGTGATCTAGAATTTTTCGAGCCTTAGAATCCCTTGTGATTACTCGACTCACATGAAAATTCTTCGTATAAATTAATCCATAAATTGAGAATTATAATTTTTGGCAAATTTTTGGTAAATTTTTAGCAAATTTTTGACTTTTTCTCTACATCCCCACTCACGATCTATAATCATTTTTCGATCCTCAAGATTCCTTGTGATTACTCGACTCACATAAAAATCTTTGGTATAAATTAACCCCACAAATTGAGAATTATATTTTTTGACAAATTTTTACAAAATTCTCTCTACATCCCCACCCATGATCTATGATTTTTCGATCCTCAGGATTACAGGGAATTTCAATCCCTTGTGATTACTCAACTCACAAAAAAATTCTTGGTATAAATTAACCCCATAAATTGAGAATTACAATTTTTAGCAAATTTTTGACTTTTTCTCTACACCCCCACTCACGATCTATAATCATTTTTCGAATCTCTGAATTACAGGGAATTTCGATCCCTTGTGATTACTCAACTGTCATAAAAATCTTTGGTATAATATAAATAAACCCCACAAATCGAGAATTACAATTTTGACTTTCTCTCTACACCCCCACTCACGATCTATGATCATTTCTCGATCCTCAGAATTACAGGGAATTTCGATCCCTTGTGATTACTCAACTCACATAAAAATACTTGGTATAAATTAACCCCATAAATTAAAAATTACAATTTTTAACAAATTTTTGACTTTCTCTCTACACCCCCACTAACGATCCATGATTAATTTTCGATCCGTCGAGGTAGCTCGATCGCGCGCTATCGCGATCGCGGATTCTGCCCCCTCTCCGTCTACCCCTGTCGATTCGCGTTCCCCGACGCTGACGTCCTTGCCTCGATCCGCGAGGTCTCGATCGCGATTCGTCCGGGGAGCCCACGATTCCCGTTAATTACCGGAATAATTTTATCCGCTTTGCCGCTCGTTTCACACCCAGAGAAAGGTATTCTAATTCGTCCACGATTTATACCGGTACGGAACCAGCAGGGGGACGAGGATCGAATAAATTTGAATACCCGTTACGCGGCACGTGGCCACCGCTCTCAGCTGTTTTCACGGATAACATCTTCGTTCGGGACGCGTACCGGTGTATATGTAAAGTTTCCCAATAAGAAAGATAAAACTTCGACGCGGTTTAGTCGCCATGTTTGTCTTCGAATTATCACAACCGCCATATTTGTTTTCGAATTGTTACAACCGCCATATTTCTTTTCGAACTGTCACAGCCGCCATATTTGTTTTCGAATTATCACAATCGTCATATTTCTTTTCGAATTATTCCAACCGCCATATTTCTTTTCGAATTGTTACAACCGCCATATTTGTTTTAGAATTGTCACAGCCGCCATATTTGTTTTCGAATTGTTACAACCGTCATATTTCTTTTCGAATTGTCACAGTCGCCATATTTGTTTTCGAATTATCACAACCGCCATATTTGTTTTCAAATTATTACATTCGCCATATTTGTTTTCGAATTATCATAACCGCCATATTTGTTTTCAAATTATTACAGTCGCTATATTTGTTTTCGAATTGTTACAGTCGCCATATTTCTTTTCGATTTGTCACAACCGCCATATCTGTTTTCGAAGTGGTCACAACCGCCATATTTGTTTTCGAGTTATTACAACCGCCATATTTGTTTTCGAATTGTCACAACCGCCATATTTCTTTTCGAAGTGGTCACAGCCGCCATATTTGTTTTCGAATTATCACAACCGCCATATTTCTTTTCGAATTATTACAACCGCCATATTTGTTTTCCAAATGTCACAGTCATGTTTGTTATATAATTGTCAAAGTCACGTGACATTTATATTCAGCAGTGCTTTGCAAATCATAGAAATTCGATACACAATTATGCACCGCGTTAAAATTAGTAAAATTTATTATCAAAATTATTATTCTTTCGAACGAAGTTTCGTACAGGTGATCGACCAATAGAACTTGGGATTCGTAGTTTGGTTGAAAAATTTGAAATCACTGATTCAATCACTGATCAACTCGTTCCAACGTGTATCGACTAGGTTATCGTGGCTTGCAGAAGAAAATAAGTGAAGAAAATAACTGAAGAAAATAAACGAAGAAAACAGTTCTGTTCGCTGAGAATCCAAATTTATCCATTCTATGACATTTAAACGATACTCCACTTCGTGTACCTCGTCGGATGTACCTTGATATAAAACAAGTACCGGATTATCGTTTGTGGTTGTTATTTTATTTCGATCCAAAGTTGTATCGTTCTTATTGGACGACCCTTTGCATACGTCTACGGATGAAAAAATGTGGAAACACCATCGTCGAAGGTCAGATTCTACGAACCTTCTATCGATGCGTTACCTGTCGGGTATACCGGGGAACGGTGGTGGTAAATTGCACATAACCGCTCGTCATCGTTGCAGTAACACGATTCGATTAAACGATGAATAAGCATCGGCTTCGATCGAAGCTCCAGGTGTTTCTCAGACTTTCGCGGAGGTACGACTCCCCCCCCCCCCCCCCCCCCGCGACATAAATATTAAGACACTTATCGAAAGTAAAATAAATCTGCAAAAACGTTGCGAGACTATCGGATAACACGGAGAAGTATTTTCCAGTTTGATATTTTATATGTTGCGTATGTTCGATGTACCAACCGAGTCCTCACAGTGGAAATTGGAAAGTCCAAGTGGGGAAAAATTATGGTCGCTGAAAGTAAACGTTTCGGTATTTGAAAAAGGAAATAAATATGAATGTTTCTTCGCGGTATCCGATCCAAAATGTAATATTCTTCTTTACAATGTTAAGAAGAGTTTCAGAGCTCGATGTTCGATAAAAAGAAGTATAGAAGGTTATTACTTTTCCCTAGAAAGGAAAATTGTTTCGAGTGTGGGTAGTGAAAGGAAGACTCGTGCTTCTATGTCTAATTGAACTTTAATCGTTCTTCTATTGGAGAAATGTGATCGATTCCTCCCTGTACACAGGATTCCTTTGTTATTATTTTTCCACCTATTTTTCATCCTATTATAACACAGATAGTATTCTCTGAGTTCCAAGACACGATACTGAAATCTCAATTTCGATTTGAAATTAACTACAATTCCCTGGACTCTTCGATTATCGAGTCGTTATTCGAATACTAATCAAAAGTTTGAATATTCGAGTATTTGAATACTCAAGCATTTGAATATTCGATTATTCGATTACACAAGTATTTGAATACTCGAGCATTTGAATACTCAAGCATTTGTATATTCGATTATTCGATTACACAAGTATTTGAATACTCGAACATTTGAATACTCGAATATTCGACTACGCAAGTATTTGAATACTCAAGCATTTGAATATTCGATTATTCGACTACGCGAGTATTTGAATACTCGATTACTCGACTACGCGAATATTTGAATACTCGAGCATTTGAATATTCGAATATTCGACTACGCGAGTATTTGAATATTCGAATATCTGAATACTCGAGTACTCGAATTATACTTGCCGAGTACACAATCGAGTACACAAACAAGTAAACAGAAATATTAATAGGAAGAATGTTAAAATAAAAAATCTTTTCAAATTTTCTCAATCCTCCCCCTTTGTAATCTTTACAAAAGTAAACATTACCTGGCGCACAATTCAATCCTTTGTACCCGAGAGGCGACTCTCGTTCGCCAACCAATACTCTAGAATTTTTCCAATTAAGAAAAATTCCTTGACAGTAATTACATACAAAACAGAGCGTCTTGTAAAACGTATTAAACATTCCGTTAAAAAAATTCAAATCTGGACTCGTTCGACTATTTTCACTCTCGATTTAGAAGATTTGTTCGAGGTTACCGTATTTACGTGTAAAAAGAAAATACTTCGAAGGGTCGATATCGTTCTGCAAATGAAAATGGCGGCCGAAGCCATCGGCGGATGTACACGTTACGGGCTCTCGAGTTCCTCGTTAACCGATGGGAACTGATTTCTGATTCTATCCGCGAGAAAGCACCTCCGGCGTACGATTTCGCAAAAAAGGATCGTTGTTTCCGAACCGTGTTACCGAAATGTACTACAATGCTGTTAACATTCCCCTTTGTACGGATCGCCGCCATCTCTGACGAGTTCCGAGGCTCGTTCCGTCGATTCGATTCCGTAAATCGAACGCTCGTCCCGATACGATCGCGAACCACTCGTTGCGCCGCGATCGGTTTCGAGTCTCGCAACAGGTTCGTTACGGAGATCCATCGATCGGATCCACGTCTTGTGTGGAAGACCTACCCCAGTGTGTCTGTATCTCGATTCGAAACAAGGGTCGAGACAAGCTTTAACACGACAGCTCAAAAATTCGACACTGGACTGGAATGATGTTTTCGATTTTTAAAATGATGTAACTTTGTGAAAGATAGTCTTATGATAGTCTTCTTGAGGTAATTTTAAAGTTGGAATTCTCTACTTTCGTGTGAGAAATTTAATTGCTTCAGAAGAGTGTTTGTATTTCGATTTGAAACGAGGGTCGAAACAGTTCTGAAAATAATTGTTTCAAACTTTAATACAACAGCTCAAAAGTTCGACACTGAACTGGAATGATGTTTTCGATTTTTAAAATGATGTAACTTTGTAAAATATAGTCTTATGATAGTCTTTTTGAGGTGATTTCAAAGTTGGAATTCTCTGCTTTCGTGTGAGAAATTGAATTTCTCCAGAGGAGTGTCTGTATTTCGATTCGAAACAAGGATCGAAACTTTAACGCCACAACTCAAAAGTTCGACACTGGACTGGAACGCTATCGATTTTTAAAATGATGTAACTTTGTGAAAGATAGTCTTATGATAGTCTTCTTGAGATAATTTTAAAGTTGAAATTCTCTACTTTTGTGTGCTCGAATTGAATTTCTCCACAAGAGTGTTTGTATCTCGATTGGAAACAAGGGTCGAAACAGCTCTGAAAATAATTGTTTGGAACTTTAACATGACAGCTCAAAAGTTCGATACTGCATTGGAATGATGCCTTCGATTTTTAAAATGATGTAACTTTGTAAAAGATAGTCCTATAATAGTCTTCTTGAGGTGATTTCAAAGGTCGAATTCTCTACTTTAATGTAAGAAATTGAATTTCTCCAAAAGATTGTTCTACACTGAGAAGACAATGGAAAAGTAAAGTTTTCTCGAAAAAGAATTGGAAAATTTCAGACAGTTGCCAATTGTTTAAAAAATTTTTCAGGTGACTAAAACTACCGAGAATTTGAAGATCAAAGCCTCCCCTTTGTAACGAGTCTCTAAAGATAGGGTTACCATTTTTTTTCACCAAGTTATTCTACTTTGAGTGCAACGGTGCAAATACTCATTATTCGATAAATTTAACACACAAGAGATATGTGCATAAGGAAGATCTATAGTGGTCGAAACAAACAAAAATTTTTCAGGTGACTAAAACTACCGACAATTTGAAGATCGAAGCCTCTCCTCTGTAACAAGTCTCTAAAGATAGGGTTACCATTTTTTTTCACCATATTATTCTACTTTGATTGCAACAGTGCAAATATCGTATTACTCGATAAATTTAACACACATATCTCCTGATGCAAGAGATACGTGCATCAGGAAGATCTATAGTGATCGAAACGATAAACGCAAGACGTCACCGTTCATCTAACAAGAAGAGTGCAAGTCTTTCGAGTCATAGATTTAGTTGAAACTTTGCACGTTTGTAGATTTAGTCATCCCGTTCGAGAAAATAAAACGTTAATAAGGTCAACTACTAGTTTTTGAGATATTTATTATTAAACCTTTATTACCGCCTCAACTATAGATTTATTTCGAATAATTACCCAATACCATTATGATAACATTGTGGTACCATTATGGTACACCACAACACCATTGTTGACACAAGCTGTTAGTAAATCCTTCTCCCAATAGAATTGAAAATCAATGGCAATTTTTACAAATTTTCTCGTCACGTTTCAGACGAATTCGTCGATTCTGTTCCTCTCGACGATCAACTGGGAGAAACTCTTGCAATCCAAGCGACCCAGTAGTAGGCGGGTTAGGCGAAACGACCATTTTGCGAAATTCGTCGCCGCGGTGGCCGCAGACTTCAGCGAAGGCGCCTCGGTGAATCGACGAAAATTAACAGCCGCGAAATTAGATTGAAATTGTCGCTGCGAAATACTCGGAAAACGAGCGAGTCGAAATTCTGCGAGAACAACGCGAATAAAATTCAACAAAGTGGGTTACGTAAACCTGGAAAAATCGGGAAAATTCTCTGCGTTGGTTTTTCACATACCTCTGACACAGGTTTGAGAATATTTTGGAATCATTGCTGGAAAATGGACAAAATTATCGAATTATAAAACCGAAAATTGAATTTTTAGAATTTTCGAAGCGAATAACCGACTTTTGACGATAGTTTTGCAATTATACAGTTTATGGCATCGTTAAACTTCTTCTTTTCATTTCTAAGGTTTGAACGACGACTATATAGAATTTTGTAGACTTTTTGTATATGTATATCTCGGTTACCGTGTAATGTTAATGTCTTTTTTTATAAATACTTTTACCTAACTTGTTTCTTCTATTAATGATGAATCATTCTATGTTTGTATATCCTCCTTTCTCTCCTTTCATTTTTCTCTTTGTGTTTGAAATATTATTTGTATATTATTTAGTAAAGGGCGTCAAACCGTGAATAAAGTTATAATAATAACCGTACTCTTTGTCGCATATTTACTTGTTACTTTTCTTGAAAAAATTTCTACATTTATTTTTCCATATCAAAGTGTGTACCTCACAAACAAATACTAATAATTCAATATCTAATTTTAAAGAAATCTCTACATTTATCTTTTGGTACCAAAGTGTGTATCTCACAACCAGAAACTAACAATACAATATTCATTCTTGAAAAAATCCCTACATTTATCTTTTCATACCAAAGTATGTACCTCACAAACAAACAAATACTAATAATATAATATTCATTCTTGAAAAAATCCCTACATTTATCTTTCCATATCAAAGTGTGTATCTCACAAATAAATAGTACAATATTCTATTTTAAAGAAATCTCTACATTTATGTTTTGGTACCAAAGTATATATCTCACAACCAAAAATTAATAATACAATATTCTTTCTTGAAAAAGTCCCTACACTTATCTTTATATATCAAAGTGTGTATCTTACAAACAAATACTAACAATACAATATTTATTCTTAAGAAAATCCCTACATTTATCTTTTCATACCAAAGGATGTACCTCACAAACAAACAAATACTAATAATACAATATTCTATTTTAAAGAAATCTCCACATTTATCTTCTCGTCCCAAAGTGTGTATCTCACAACCAGAAACTAACAATACAATATTCATTCTTGAAAAAATCCCTACATTTATCTTTTCATACCAAAGTATGTACCTCACAAACAAACAAATACTAATAATATAATATTCATTCTTAAAAAACTCCCTACACTTATCTCTCCACATCAAACTGTGTACCTCCCAAACAATCTACCAACAATAAAATATTCATTTTTCAAAAACTCCCTACACTTATCTCTCCACATCAAACTGTGTACCTCCCAAACAATCTACCAACAATAAAATATTAATTTTTCAAAAAATCCCTCCATAGGAAATAATCCCTATCTTTCCCTACCAAAGCATGAACATCCCACAAACAACCACCAAAGTAACATCAACTAAAGTATTATCAAATCTGGAAAGAAATCCCACGAGAACGACCCATATGCCACGTCACAGTGTCCATGTGACCCACTGGAAAGATACTCGAAGCGATATCGAGTGCACGCTCTCGACACGCGACCCGATAAGGGTCGCTAACGAGCATGGGACTTTTACCGAAAGCGGTCCAACGCGAATTAAAGCCTATTCGGCTGTTCGAGGAAGCGTTTCGTAGCGCGTCGCCGTATTTGGGACCGTGGTACGGAAAATACGAACAAGAAAAGAGAAAAAAAAAGAAAAGAAAAGAAAAGAAAGAAAAAAAGAGGTTCCCGCGCACCCTTGGGGCACACCCTCGGGGACCAAAGCCGCGTTTGCCCACGTTTCCGCGTGTACCAGTTATCCAACGACCCGACACGTTACGTAAACTGACATTTTCGCGGCTAACGCGAACCAGCGAGCTGCCCGGCTGCCTAGTCGCTGACTCTGTCGGAGTTCACTGGCAAAACCACCGTTTCCAGCGGTCCCTTTTACGTAATTTTCAACCAGCGAACAACATTTCGCCGAACGTACACAATCCTCGTTACACCGAACGGGATCAACTCATCGACGACACTCATCGATTCTAACACGAGACTATTCGATTGAACGGAAATTTAAAAAATATAATTAATGGAAATAATATAAACGTACGTGTATCTTCGATCGAGAGATAAAGATACGTGAGAAGGTGTTCTAACGCGAGACTATTCGATGAAACGGAAATTTAAAAAATATAATTAATGGAAATAATATAAAACGTACGTGTATCTTTGATCGAAAGATAAAGATACGTGAGAAGGTGTTCTAACACGAGACTATTCGATGGAACGGAAATTTTAAAAATACAATCAATGGAAATAATATAAATTTGAACGAAAGATAAAGATACGTGGAAAAGTGGAAGACTGACGAACACAATTAACGGAATATTGAACGAGTGGTTCTTCTCTTTATTTTTAAGGCTTGCACGACGAAATTGTCGAATTATAAAACGAAAATTGAATTCTTTGAATTTTTAAAGGGAATAGCCGACTTTTGATAGTTGTCTAACTATACAGTTTGTGGTATCATTATCATATAGAATTTTGATGTCATGTACAATGTTAATGTTTTTTTTTTACAAATACTTTTACCCAACTTCTCTCTTCCATCAATGATGAACCATTCTATATTTATATATCCCCATTTCTCTCCTTTTATTTTTCTCTTCGTATTTGAAATATTATTTGTATATTTTTTATTAAAGAATATCAACCGTGTGGTTAATCGATTTATACTGGAAGACAGACGATATACATTGCAAGGTATGTGAATGTTTCTGCAATGCTAAACACGTGTATAAAGTATGGAAAATCGAGGATTTAGACGCCTAAAGTGTTATATCACCGTTGTTAATAATCATCTGGGTGCGGTTGACGCGCGTGTGGATGAACAAGAAAACAATTTCAACCGTGTAACATTGTTTCGAAAGGATCGAAGCACTGGACTTCGTTCGAGGAACATTAGCACACTTCGGGTTGTTTAATTTATTTAATTGTGGGTGAGGTATGGAATAATTTCGATACTGGGCTGGTTCTCTTTAGTTGTGGAATATTATAATTTTTTTCTCTGGTAATTATTCGCGAAACTTCCGTTATTTCGCGTTTGAAAAATTAATTAAAAGTAAACCAAACACGTTTTTGTAATCGAGGTGAAAAATGTTCGACGATAACGTACGTGTGCATTTTGTTTCAATTGAAATGAAAAGTATTTTTGTCGAGACAGGAAGAGGAAGTGACTAAAACCGAGATCTATTTTCTGGGACAACAGTATCGTTTCTACGACCCTAACGTCACTCGCAAAAACAAGAATGTTCGTTTCCGGTATCTGTTTGTGGGTATCGTTCGAGTTTCGGTGATACACTCGATGCTGTTAGTTTCTTTCCTGGAAGTTTTCTTTTTTTTTTTTGATTTCTTTCTCTTCTCAATGCACGAACGAAATAACACTTGCGCGTTATGTAACGCGAACTATTCGAGATATTTGAATACGAGTGTGTCGCGCGCTGCCGTTCACCACCGCGATCGGTTTTCCTCTTCGACCTTCGAGCGCGATTCAAAGACAACCGCGCGAAACTCCGCGCCAACGAGCGCGTAAACTGTGCTTATGCGAGTCGAACGAACGTGGACAGGACTGGTCGAATTTTAAATACTTTGGCGATGCGAACAATTAAGTGTTTGAATTTAATTCGAGTATTTGAATACAATTCGAATGGTAAAGTATTCTAGTATGATTCGAATACTTGAGTACAATTCGAATGGTAAAGTATTCTGGTATGATTCGAATACTTGAGTACAATTCGAATAGTAAAGTATTCTAGTGTGATTCGAATGGTAAAGTATTCTAGTATGATTTGAATAGTAAAGTATTCTAGTTTAATTTGAATAGTAAAGTGTTCTAGTGTAATTTGAATAGGAAAGTGTTCTAATATAATTCGAATAGTAAAGTATTCTAATATAATTCGAATACTCGAGTACAATTCGAATAGTAAAGTATTGTAGTATGTTTCGAATACTCGAGTACAATTCGAATAGTAAAGTATTGTAGTATGATTCGAATACACCAGTACAATTCGAATAGTAAAGTATTCTAGTATAATTCGAGTAGTAAAATATTCTAGTATAATTCGAGTAGTGAAATATTCTAGTATAATTCGAATACTCGAGTACAATTCGAATAGTATTCAAACACAATTCGAATACTTGAGTACAATTCGAATAGTATTCTAGTACAATTGTATACTCGAGTACAATTCGAATAGTATTCAAGCACAATTCGAATACTCGAGTACAATTCGAATATTCGATTATACGAGAGTAATTCAAATATTCGAGTATTCGATTGTGATTCGAGTACACGTCCATTCGACTACAATTCAAACACTACAGAATCTTCTGCACTCCCCGAGTGTTCAGCTTCACGAAGCAGTGTACAATTATCCGAAAAATATGCGACTTTTATCGTCGGTGTCCGTAAAATATTCGCAGGATAAACATATTTGGATAGTTCCAGCTCTTAACAGTCGTCGCGACGCAGGTGGCAAAAAAAAGGTCGGCAAAAATGTCACGGTTACACAATCGGCGATGCGCCGACGTCGAAGATCGAAATAAATTTCTGCCATCGAGAATGAAGGAAACACGGTGGTCTCTTCGGTGTCTCTTCGGTGTTTCGTTCACCGAACAAACCATTGAATTGTTTATAAAGTCATTTTGTTTTCCAAAACGTAGAGTATACAATTTAATAAAACGTTTATAAGTGTTTCATTTTCACCAAAAAAAAAAAAAAAACAAAACGACTTTCCGAACACCCCGATACAATCGAGAAAACGCTCCCGGATCGAAATTCAACAAAGAAGAATAAGAAGAAGAATACTAAAAGAGAAAAGAAAAAAAAGAAAGATATTTTGACACTCACCAACTCTGGACGCGACCGCCAGCAGGAGCAACACGCTGTTCACGATGATCATCCTGGTTCGTTTCCTCGATCCTGATCGTTTCCAGAAAAAGAAATATATATATATATATATATATGTGATCGTACTAGCCGATGGATCTCCCCGTTTCTCGATTGGCGGCTGGTGCTGCTACTCGAACGCCGCGGGATGCGCGCACATACGATCGAAACGACGCGGAAAACTAAATAACAAACCGGTGAAACCTAGCGAACCGCGCGACCAACGCGCAACTCGCCACGGCCAGAGAGGCTTTCCTTTCGTATTTTTTTTCGTGTATTACGTGGGTTTTTCTCTTCCAAGGTGCCCGATCCCGGCCGATCGTTCACCGACGTTCAACCGTTGGCCTGTCTACACGCTTCGTGTACGAGAATTCGTGAAAAAGTGATATCCAACGTGGGAGTAGAGGGGGGTTTGACGAGAAAACGTGTTGCGAGAAGCAAAGAGCAGCAGGCTTCGATGTGGCGCTCTTCAAAGCCGCGAGAGCTCCATCGACGTCGCAAAACATATGCTACGGTCACGAAGAGAGAAAGGTGACTGGATATACGCAAGGCGTGCTCAATACCTCCTGTCTTCTTGGCATAGTCACCTTTCTAGCAAACCAGCAACAAAGAAGAAGGGAGTGTTGGTCGGTATACCGCGTGGCCACCACCATTCTCGCGCTTGCGAACGCCCGGTGACGATGGTGGTGGTGCTGGCGGTGGTGGTGGCGCGTTGTTGGCCTAATGGTGGTGGTTCCGGCGGTAGGTGGTGGTGGTGGTGGTGGTGGTGGTGGTAGCAGCGGTACACCGATCCCCGGCCACCTTCCACGACGAAATCCGCCTTCCTTCGATCAGATTTTTTCCCGTTTCTCGTATCGGTAACCCTGAAACCATTCTCGGCTTACGTGACCAACCGACCAGAGAAAAGTTGCCCTTTCTCCTGGCGAACGAAACGCAACCGGTCGCTCCCCAAACATGACTCAAAATTCCCGACAATTGATTACCCGTGTATTCGCGACGCTGAGGGTTATTCGACGAATACACGGGTGCTCGTACGGTGGATTCGGGGATCTTGTTGTCGTTGGACTCGTTTCGGAGTTGAAACGGTTTAGGAATATTCTCGACGCGAGTGTAATTATGGAATATTGTATTTTTTTTTTTTTTTTCGGAGAATTCACAGATTTTGTTAACATTGTAAACCATTCGAGATTCGAATGATTTAGGAATATTTTTGACGCGAGTGTAATTATCGAATACTGTCTTTTTTTTCTCAGAGAATTCATAGATTTTGATAACATTGTAAACCATTCGAGATTCGAATGATTTAGGAATATTTTTGACGCGAGTGTAATTATCGAATACTGTCTTTTTTTTTCAGAGAATTCATAGATTTTGTTAACATTGTAACCCACTCGAAATTCGAATAATTTATAAATATTCTCAATGAGAGTGTAATTATTGAATATTGTATTTTTTTTTCGATTCGATTCGAAATTTTAATGATTTATGAATACTTTCGTAACGAGTGCAATTATGGAATACTGCCTTTTTTTTTTAGAGAATTCACAGATTTTGTTAACATTGTAAACCATTCGAAATTCGAATAATTTAGGAATATTTTTGACGCGAGTGTAATTATCGAATACTGTCTTTTTTTCTCAGAGAATTCATAGATTTTGATAACATTGTAAACCATTCAAGATTCGAATGATTTAGGAATATTTTTGACGCGAGTGTAATTATCGAATACTGTCTTTTTTTTCTCAGAGAATTCATAGATTTTGTTAACATTGTAACCCACTCGAAATTCGAATAATTTATAAATATTCTCAATGAGAGTGTAATTATTGAATATTGTATTTTTTTTTTCGATTCGATACGAAATTTTAATGATTTATGAATACTTTCGTAGCGAGTGCAATTATGGAATACTGCCTTTTTTTTTTTAGAGAATTCACAGATTTTGTTACCATTGTAATCCATTCGAAATTCGAATGATTTAGGAATATTTTTGACGCGAGTGTAATTATCGAATACTGTCTTTTTTTTTCTCAGAGAATTCATAGATTTTGTTAACATTGTAACCCATTCGAAATTCGAATGATTTACGAATACTTTCGATGAGTGTAATTATCAAATATTGAATTTTTCTTCTAGAGAGGATAATTCGTGGATTTTGTTACCATTGTATCCGATTCAAAATTCAAATAATTTACGAATAGTCTCAATAGAAGTTCAATTACAAATATTGAATTTTTCCCAAAGAATTCACGAATTTTCTTACCATTGTACTCGATTCGAAATTCGAATAATTTATAAATATTCCTAACACTAGTATAATTACCAAATATTGAATTCTTTCTCCTCAGAGATGATAATTCAAAATTTTGTTACCATTGTACTTGATTTGAAATTCGAATAATTTAAGAATACTCCCAATAGAAATGCAATTATTAAATATTGAATTGTTTCCCAGAGAATTCACGAATTTTCTTACCATTGTACTCGATTCGAAATTCGAATAATTTATAAATATTCCAAACACTAGTATAATTACCAAATATTTAATTTTTTCTCCCCAGCGATGATAATTCAAAATTTTGTTACCATTGTACCCGATTCGAAATTCGAATAATTTACAAACATTCCCAACGAAAACGTAATTATCAAATATTATATTTTTTTCCCCAGAGATGATAATTCACGAACCTTTGCGTTACCATTGTACTCAACGAGTGAACGAAAAACAGTGACTCGAAACTCGAATACTCTCGATTTATGAATACTTACAGTACTCGATGCAAGTGTAATCATCGAATACTGTCTTTTCTTCCTAGAGAATTCGTGAATTTTTGTTATCATTGTACCATTGTTTTCTTACCCGATTCAAAATTCGAATAACTTACGAATACTCTCAATAGAAGTGTAATTATCAAATATTGAATTTTTCTTCTAGAGAAGATCATTCATCTAGAATATTCACAAATACTCCCAACACGAGTGTAATTATCAAATATTCTTCTTTTTCAGAGACGATTCGTGAATTTCGTTACCATTGTATCCGACGAGGAAAGAAAACACGACTCCTCTTCCAAGATGCATTTTGAGCGTACACGGATCGAGGAAAAATCAGCTGCGAGAAGAAAGATCCGCCATTTTTTCTCGACGAAGTGGGAGAACATCCCGGAGATGCAAATTTCCAGATTGTGAATGTTGAATCCGGGTTTTTTTGTATGTTGCTCGTCCATAACCGAGAGAATCGAATAAATTCTACTGGTTTTTGCCCGATACTGCATACATAAATGTTATGGACACGATTACCGAGAAAAATAATGCATTACTGGTATCGAATATTGCGAAAGCAGTGTCGAGAAACACTTACGTCTTAATAATCACTGTCACGATTAATTTCATCTCCATTGGTGGTTTCTTTCTAGTTAATGGAGTTTATTTCTTCGATTTCGTTCGTTGTTTCTTCGTGTTGATTAAAACTCTGCCACGGGAAAACATCTGGTAGGGCGGAGAAGAAATTTGGAACGTGTTGATTGGGCAACTCGACTTAAAATCTAAACTGCATAATATTACAGAATTTTTTTTACAAAAAGAGGCACTCCGTCCTCCAAAAATTCGGGTTATCTCGTTAATCGGTGATTTCACAACGAAAACGTGGATAACGAAAGTTATATGAAACTTGTATATTCTTAAAGTTAATTTTCTTTCTTTACAAATGGTCGATACAATCGATACTAACCGAGAATAAAAACGAAACGTACTTTTCTCGGACAAATTGCGTGTAATATTAATTTTCGTGAATACAAGTGATGTATATTTTCCATGATTGCAGGAACGATTTAAAAAAAAAAAAAAAAATAATGAAAAGTCTCGTAATTGAACCGCAAAACGAAGCTATGCACAAGAATTGTGCAACAATGAATTGTACTGTACCGACGAGAAGGTGGATCGTGGGTTTGTATAAAAACTTTATTTTCTCGGCCATATAAAATCATTCATATTTTGTTCAAATACATGTTATTTTGACGCAACAAGATTACATCGACGATCAGCCTCGAATTAATCGAAAATGAAAAAGAAATCATCGACTCGCCAAGTCAAATGTCCGACTGTTGTCTACGTCAATGTTAAAATACGCTTTTTGTTAGAATTAAAAATAAATAAACGCAACACTATCGCGAGTACCTTTGTTCGGAGTGAAAGCGATCGTTTTTTTTTTTTCTCTCGTCTTCTTTTTGCACAATCCCCGTACATAATTACATCCAAGGGGTGAAGAATTTGCAGGAAAAAAGAAGCAAGTACATTCCCGCCGATTAATCGCTAACAATGATAAAAAAAAAATATAAAGAACGATTATCGATGATAACAAGTATTATTAAAGTGAAAAAATATTTCTACGCGTAAACGAAAGTCCCCACATACCGAATAAGAAAAAAAAAAAAAAAAAAAAAAAAGCCAAAAAAAAAAGAAGCATTCTACGACCGAAAGGGTAGAATTGATTCGATTAAAAAAAAAAACAAAAAAACGAAAAGGAAGAACGATTCTTCGTTCCTGCTGACCCTTCGAATATCGAAATCAGCGATACGATAAAAAATATAACATTTCTCGTGGTTAACATATATTATATAACGCGGAACGTTCTCGCGACGGAAAAATGCCATTGGTTGGAATTACAAAATCCTTTTGAATCCTGTCTCCCGATGATTACGAATATATCACATGATAATTATAAACGTATCACATATACATACATATATATATGTACACATTGTTCTCCTGCGCCGGTGTGCCGTGGTTAACGCAAATAACACGGGATCGGGTTACATACACCTGAACGCGAATGAATTCGTTTCTCATACGGGCGTTACAATGTAAACGAACGTGAACGACTAGACGTGCTTGCGATATTGTCACAAGTAATTTCTTACTTCCTCTTAATGGTCTCCTGAGAGCTCGTTAGAATGGAAACGGAACCGACGAAATATACACGAATCGATCGACAGCTGTACACGTGTCCGCGAACGAACAGAAATTCAACGCGTAAACGTTCTTACACACACAGAAATACGTACAAAGAAGAAAAAGGTAGGGGAGGGGGTGGGTAAAAACCTTGGTAATACCTCTCTACGTACACGATTACAAACTTACGAATAATCTATGCCCCCCCAGCCGGATGCACAGCGAAACTACGAGCGTATACACGTTGAGAAACAAACGAAGTATATATACGTTTGTGTATACACATATATATATATTTCCTTCGTGCGGAGCTTGCGTTCGTCGCGATCGATAAACACGGGATCGAGAACGGTACACTGGTTTTGGAAAATAAATATTAAAAAAGAAAAATTGAAGAAAAAAAATTGTTTTTTCTTAGGAGAAACGCACGGTATCAATGGCCGTGTATCGCGTTGATTGAACGTTTGTTAGTCGACCGGTGACATTTTCCGGTAAAATGGAATAAACCAACCGTGTCTCGGGAGCTCGTGTTCAAGATCGCGAGCCGCTCTTCTCGTTACCGCGCGAACAGATCCATCATCCCTGAGGCTCACGTAAGATATCGGTCACAACGACAGAGAAAAGTAAGCAGTTCACAGTTGTGAATTTACGGAGCGATCAATTGACTAACGAACGGTGTCCTCGCGTAGCTTCGAAGGCCGGTTTTAAAAATCGAAGAACTCTCGTCGAATAATTTTTCTCTGCTTTTTTTCTTCTTTTTTTTTTCATTTTTTTTTTTCTCGTTTATTTTTGTGTTTTTTTTTTCTTTCTTTCCATTTTGCTCGTTTTATTAATAACTATGAAACGATTCGTATGTACATCAATTGATTGCGGCGATCCCGCGGCGAGATTCGTACCGTGGCCCGATTCGAATTCGAACAATATCATAGGATACCCTATTATTATTTTGTACAAAATTCATTTGCGAATACATAAAAGCGCAGAGTAACGCCGTTTCCTCGCGAATGAAAGACCTTCTCGATTCGCTGTCCGATCACCACATCGACATCACGATGGCGCGCGTGTGTATGTGTGTGTGTATGTGTGTAACTTACAAAACGTTTGCAAGTGTTCCCTATTTCGTTTGGAGAAGCCACGCGCGAGCGTGCGCGCGCAAGCGCACGCAGCCGTAACAGCAATTTGCGCCACTATCGTTTCGAAATGTTCGAGGTTATATAGGATGCTCGTCTCAAGGGTAGATAACTGCGTAACTGATAAAATATCCTGTATAATTCTAATTACTAACTAATTCAATTTGCCTATACTTCTTGCGCAAGTTGCTTACAGAGTCTTTGAACAGAACAGGATCGAGCCTCATATTGGATCGCAACAACGGCATGTAACCGAAAACGGCTACGAACGTATTCATGCACGTCTGCCGCTGTATAAAGTGATCTGGATCGTTCCAAGGGGATCTGAAAATGATCGTGTCATACAAGGAGGTTAAACAGACGAGCACGTGGGCGGCGATTATAATGCCCCGCTACGCAGGCATAACACTTATAAGGTAATGGACAAGTCGGGACGATCACGGTCGGTAAAACAGGAACGGTTGTAGATAATTAGTTACGGACTCCTTTTGAACGAACCACGTCTCCAACAGGGCAGGTTACGCGAAAATTTCGTAGTGGGTTCATGGGCACATTATTCGTCGTTATTTTTATTTCCCACCTGAAGTATCCTCGCACTTTGGGCAAAGATTTGGTTAAATTTGACAAAACTTTTATAAAAGAATCACTCAACGTATCGCGGTTATGCGAGGGATACTTTTGAAATGTCATCGAAATGTGATGCCGGTTACGCATGAAAAAAACTGCATGATGATATATACATGATAGAAGATAGAATTTCGCGACTGACGATTGTTAAGACACGGATAATAAGCGACACGTTTTTTCTATTAGTTTCGAATAGTCGCGATGTTAATGAATTTTACGTAGAGGAGAAAAAGTGTTGGTAAAATTACCGATGAGAGAAAATATCGTATATCAAGGAGGATGTAGAAAACCAGTTGACCGCATAGGAGAAAATAACGGTGGACGCCAAAAATAATTTGAAAAATATATACCTGCGCAGTGGTTCGCATAAAGGTACATGACACATACCTGATTCCAGCCACTGTAGTATCTTTATACAATTTCCGTTGCGTCACTTTGATCGGTGGCCTTCGTGTGACATGACTTACTAAAAAATTCATAAGTATGTCTTCACAATTCTGCGACTGTTCAACAGTTTTGTGAAGAGTCGAGCTGAGTAATTCGGTGTACAACGTATTATAATAACGATGATAAAAAGCGGCACCAGTTAGAATTATACTATAATCATTTGTCCATTTGCTTGTGTAGCCCCAAGAGCGCTTTAAATATTAAAGACACAGATAAATAATGTAGTAAACGATAAGAACAAAAAAAAAAAAAAGTAAGTTGAAAAATGTTTAACTACGCGTACTTTAGAATCGTCCCAATAATGCGATCTTGCTGGGTAGCCAACTATTCGATCAGGAAACGATCGCCAA
Source organism: Ptiloglossa arizonensis (assembly GCF_051014685.1). Classification (NCBI taxonomy): domain Eukaryota; kingdom Metazoa; phylum Arthropoda; class Insecta; order Hymenoptera; family Colletidae; genus Ptiloglossa; species Ptiloglossa arizonensis. The sequence goes on along the minus strand of NC_135048.1, from coordinate 29,312,486 downwards.
ACCGTAAAGGCGAAATCAATCTCATCTGTATTGAGTGTGGCATCTTCATCTAGCGATAATATGGCACTAGTTTTGATTAACGGGTGAGGATAGAAACGTTGGGATATACCATCGACGGTAACAACGTGTATTGACGCTTTGATCCCTTGCCAACGCGGCCTTCTTGGTAGTGGAATATCCGAATTCCACATTAAAATAATCTAAAACGTAATGGCACACTTACAGTTTGTTAACACTTGGCATAGAAAAGACGAGAAGATAAGATTGCTGGGTACTTACTCTATCTAGGTATTTACTTTTTGCGACACTTTTAAGCAGACGATAAAGAACGGCAGTAGATCCCAACTGCGAGTAAATGATGGCAGTGAAGGTATTACCCGGATTACTCTTTGAAAAAGGAAGTTCTTGCTGACTATCGGCAAATTGCGGTAATATCGCTAATGCTCCAGGACTAGTATTCCAAACAAGTTTTTCCCTAGTACCTTCCCACGGTAAACGCTCGCGAATATTCTGAAAAGTTAATCGAAATTTAGAGAATAGCGACATAGATTATATAAACATGCCATCACTATTGATTACCTCAAATACTGTAAATACGATTTTTTCTATTGACGAGAAATATCGTTCCCAAAGGAATTGCGTCTGCTGCCGTAATTTAAGTATCTGTATGTTGGACACCGACCGCACTATATCTGGAATCTGAAAAACAAAATTTTAATGAAATTTTAGTCTTGCTATATTTTTTATAACAAGATATAAATTGTTTTCATTTACTTGAAGTAACAGTCTTTCGTCAGAAAATATAACGGCTTGTGTCCAATCAATACGTTCGTGAAAAGGAAGCGCCCAGCCATTGCTTAGAATAACTGGAATGCAACCAGCCCTTAAAGCTTCTAAAAAACGAAAACTACCAAGTCTTCTTCCTCGTGGTACGAGACAAAAGGTAGCATTCATCAATAAAATTTCATAATCATACCTGAAATTATAAATAAAATATTAAGTTCTGCATTTGGATCGAAGATTATTTTCCTGATGTCTGTACTAACGTATCATATTCTTGATTATCCTGTTGACAGTGTTCATCTTGCAATTCTCTCCAAGCTTTGCCATGACGACAAGTTGTGACAAACACCAAGTCTTTGCCATTATGTAAATGGTAGAGAGCATTCCTAGTTTCAGAACCTATGCCATGGACGTATCTTTTACCCTTGAATGCTGCGACATATTTTTTATTATTAGGAAAGTTATTTTCTAAAGCTTGACCTGGTTCTCCGCCACGTTCTGAATGTTGCTTTCCAAATAATGGTATAGATATATCAAAGTTTGGTCTATGCCTGAATATGGACATGCTAGCTTTTGCAAGCATAGCATATCCTAAATCAAAGGCTAGCGACTCTTCTGCATAATCAGGCCATGTTCCAGAATACAAATTAAATATTAAATGATTTCTTCCATTGTTCCAATATGGTAAACGCATTAATTTCGAAGGAAGGTTATGCACAAATTCGGTCGACAATGGATCTCTATCCAATGTGTCCAAAGCTAATACAAATATACATGCTCGAGTTGGATCTGAAGTGTAATATCTTGATTCCGTAATAACATTTAATATTTTTTGGTATAGTGGGCTTATCACATCCTCAACTGGATACACATACACTGTGAAACCTTGCTTGCATCTGGTAAAGTCAAAACAAGTCTCCATACGGCATTGTTTTGTACGTTGAGACATAAGAGAATTTCCATTTGATGTTCTTAAATCCTTGTCATAGAATTCTTCGTTTAAACTTAAATATGAAGGCAATCGCTCATAAGGCAACTGAGATCTGCCTGCCCACTTTTCACTTTTTAATCGGTAACCACCAAAGTAACAGTAACCAAGAAATGCGCATGTTACAAATAATAATAAATAGCGCTTCTTGGCTTGCATTTTTAATGCAGTCAGGTTATACACAAATGTACATTAATTCTAGACATTATTTCGCACACTTAGAACAGATGCATTTAATCATAAATGCATGATATTGAAGTTCTTGTTTGTTCAATTTTTCAAGTATACAAATCAAAAGTTATTCTAAAATGGAATTGATTTCATTCCTAAAGATTGCTGGAACAAAATAAAAACATAACAAATGTTGATAAGAATATATTTTTTTGTTACATGCAACTAATATTTGTATTTAACAGATTTATAAACCTTGTGCACTATTGTCTCAAAAATTTTAAATGTCACTCAATATCGCTATTATTTTTTCACACAGTATTTTCTCCCTCAATGGTCTATTGATAAAACGAACCAAAGAAATTAAATGCGTGTTTAGTTACCTTTGAATTCGAAAGATTCGATATTCACTATCAACAGGAACGTTTTCGGAGGTCTGTTCATTATAAAATACATGGCAAATGACGTGCTACATCCGTAGAAACATCACCTCTATATTTATATTTATACAATTACATTACCATTTACAAAATGTCGAATCTAAGTGACAGATTGTAAACGGTCGATGGACGCCTGTCGAGAGTTAACCTATACGTGAATTATCACGGACGTTGCACAAGAGATACGACAACGTCGAACATATCGAAGTCGAAGTTCGATGAAACGGAGTCGAACGATGGTTCATACTTATTTAGGACAGTATATTTTTCTTGTTAGAACCGCACAGCGAAGACGCTTTTTTTCTTTAGGTTAGTTCTGACGTACATCCAATTCGCAGAACTCGCCGGCGTTATTACGCCCATAGGCATTTTCGGTCGGCGTCACCACACACGCGTGACATCGATCGGTAAACGCCTCAAAGTGCAAAATCATTGCACGCAGCGCATTAAATAATTGGTTTAAAACGGATGTTGGAACGATTAGACTGGCAAATCGCTTATTGGTTCCTTCGTGCAGAGCTCTCGAGAGATGTTTAACTCAGTGTGCGTGTGTGTGTATGCTGAAGTACCGCGACTGCACTTCTGCAAATCTAAACAAAACTACCGATCAAGGTTATCCTGCTACCTAGCGGTCGACCGATAAAGCTTTCGAGCCGTTTACCCCGCTTCGATTAAATTTATTAAAAACACGCATTCTTTTTTATTGCTAATCAATACTCTATCAAGAAGGAGTATAGTTTATTGCAAAGCTTACGCGATATTGAGAAAAATAAATGCAATTATATTGTGCGTAGGTTCATTTTTAAAATTAGGGCGTACAAAGTAATCGCAGATTTTACGTTTCGAATGATTAATGTTAAATAAAGTGGGCGTATTTTTTGTAATCAGAAACTCACCCAAAGTTACACTATTTTCCAGTTGTTCGTCAAAACGAATGACGGTGGAAGAAATGCTCACTCCTTGAATCTACGATCTTCTTGCAGAATCACTATTTTAATGCTTTAATAATTTACGGGTAAATTAGAGGGTTCGATGACAAAGAGAGGTTTGATGAACATTGAAACGAAACTAAACTTCTGGTAGCAGCTTTGTAAAATTTACGTAAAGACGCGTCATTAAGGAGGATTTCGACGACACTTTTGCTTCGTCTGTGAAACTGAATATTTCCTGACTTTTTGATATATTTTATTTCACAAGAACGTTCTCTACACCACGTTACTCGCTCGAGTGACGTGTCGGACTGATTTTCTGACAAATGTAACACTGCTAATATAGACGATCGACGATGTTACCTTGATCATTGATCTTTTGATAGTTCTTCTGAGTGTCTAGTTTACTTTATCCTTCAGCATAAACATTTTTCATTCGCAACCGATATTACACAATTTCCCGGATACGCAAATGTGTGTGTTTAAAGCATTAATATTTATAGTACATGATAAACTCCTCTCACTGTATTTAATGACTCAATAAATATTTTTCTTCTATTGCTTCTTCATTAACTCTAATGAATGTTTTCAGTATATGGAAGATAGAAAATAAGGTCACTTTTTTCTTCAAGCAGTTACATTAAATGCAATTTTAGAATAAATGTTGATTGCTCTAATTGAATATGTTGAATCAATACATAATTTATAAAATTCAGTACTAACTGACTGTGTGGCTACATTTTCTAGCATCTATAAATTATTTATAATGTAAATATAAAGAGTTAAGTGCTTTATTAATCAATTCAATATTGCCTAACACAGTTATAACTAGTATAATAATAAATATTTAAGAGGCTTAAGTAAACAGTTAAGCTTTTTTAAACAATGTGATTCATCCCTATCATACAAAAACTTTTTAAATTTACGTTATTGAACCGTAGAATTATAAATAACAAATATTAAGTAAATAATAGAATTTAATACATGCAAAAAATAATTTTAATATAACAATAAAATTTACATTTTGTTTTCAAGCACTATATGATCTAAAGGTTCGTATTTTATTCTTTTATTAGAATCTTCGTTTTCTTCTGGTTCACCATCATAAATTTTAAGAGGAGCATCCGACTTGCACTTTCTAAGTCTATTTCTTGTGTCGCACTTAAACTTTAACTTATACCCACGCACAATTGGCCAGTCCTTTATTCGTAACAAATACTCTGCTGCCATCTGTGCATTTTCCATTTTAATCATTGCACTCCTAAACATATTTTACAGATTTTCATAAACTTTATAAATAACATATCTGAATAATAATACATAATAAAACAATAATTACCTAAAGTTTGGAGAATATGGTTCCAACATTTTAACAGTCAGACATCCTGGAATAACTTCTTTCAATTCATGAAGTTTCGTTCCACATTTAATGTTCGACACAAATAGTCTGTCAATAAATTTCATTTTTAATGAATTTAAAAATTCAGTAACAACAACAACGAAAATGTAACAACTACTTACGTCCTTGTAATTTTTGGATCTTCCTTTACTTCAGGAATAACGATTTTCTTTCTCCGCAACCTTCGCGTACTTTTCTGGAGTTTTGTAATTGCAGGCGCAACTACTATGGGTTTCCCATTTATTAGCGTATCTTTCGTGGCTTCCAAATTTTTTATTTGTTCCTCGACATCTGCAAATATCACGTAGCAATATTTCCTGGCTTGTCGAAGAAGTTTCACCTTGAAATCACCAGTAAATAACTTCGCCACATCTTCTTCTTGTCGTATCACGTGCGGTAAACGAACATAAAGAGCCTTTCTTTTTTGTTCCCGTCGACGTTGTAATTTCTTGGCGAATTTCATTGTTCGATCACTTAATCTTCCTATTAGAAATGCCACGCTTCAACTTTTAAATAAATCAAACATGTTTACATCACAATGAACCATGCGGTTTCAGGTTATGTTTATATTCGGAGCTACGTGAATACAAGACGCGTGTACTTTCTCACGCGCTCGGACAAGTCTCTCCGACTCCTTTCAACGAGTCACCGAATAAAGTACACCGATTGGTCGGTAACACGACGAAAGGTCAAAGAGGGCAAATGCTACGACAGTCGTGATACAGTAGTAGAAGGAAAAATTTAACCAATTGTCGTTCGATTCTTTTGGTTAGAAAATTGACGATTGGTTTGTAACGCATTCTATCGGGGGGTGAGTGTGGCGAACCGAAGCGACATCTGGTCGTCGACGCGGACTTGGTGAAAACGTTTCTCTCGTAAGAAGTCACAGATGGCCGTCTGAAATCAACAACCGGTGCACCGAACGAGCGAAGTGACGCGGTTATGTACGCAAAACAATCGCGTCGTACGCGGAAAACATCCTGAAACATGTAAGGAGTTGTTACCGGGAGTGCCGTCGCCGTCGAATTTTACGTTTCTTTTTGTTCTGCAACAAGCAGCGAAAAGCGAAACGTCGTTCCGATCAGTCGTTGCTTTTACGAATCAGTTTTTATCGTCGGTGACGTACGGTTTTTCGGATCACCGAGGCCAAACACAAATCGACGCACGACGATGAGCGCGAACAATGTGCAGGCACTCTTCGCGTGTTCCAGATGCTTTTCGAGGCATCCGTTCGAGGAACTTTCCCCGGGACAGCAGCTGTGCAAGGTATCGTTTCCTCAGATTTTCGTGTTTTTCCTCCCCGAATTCTCCGCGCTACGACCGATTCCTTTCGAGCGTCGCTTTTCGCGTTCACGAGACAGGAAGCTAAAAATAGAACTTTCAATTCAAACGCGCGTTCTGTGTATAATCGATGCAACAATGAAAAGTCACAAAAAGAATCAATTGGTTACAAAATTTATCATCACGTAGGAACACATGTTTCTTTCACGGTCAAATTTTCCGAATCCATCGTGCATGATGCTTGTTCTAACGAGTGAGGTAAATATCGTTCCGAATGTTTTCGTTTGGAACTTTTAGCTCACTTCCAAACACAGTCTTCCAATCGCTACAAATAATTTCTTCTTACACTGTTGTGTGTTTTATGCAACAGCACGAGTATTGTGTGAACATTAGTCGAACATTGATGTGTACGCTACAAATTTTTATAATTGTATGTTTTTTCTTCACAAACTTTCACTACATTGTGTTGCTTATTTAGGAGTGCAGAGGTGCATTCCCTGTGGTGAAATGTACGTATTGTAGGTCAGAATTCCAGCAAACGATGTAAGCACCCCACTAATCTGCTTCATATTTGTTACAATCCGTTTATAATATTTACATCGAATAATTCTGCTTTCTATCTTACAGAAAGGGTAATACAAGTACCATATGTAAAAAGTGCGAGCAGAATGTAAAATCTTACGGTAAGCCGTCGGCCTGTGAGTATTGTAATACCATAGCTGCGTTTATTGGCAGCAAGTGCCAACGATGTACGAATTCTGAGAAACGTTACGGACCGCCGGTCACTTGCGAGCAGTGCAAACAGAAGTGTGCCTTTGACAGACATGACGAAGATAAAAAGGTGATATTTCACGTAACGATTCGTCGTTTCTCTCGTTCACATTTCCGTGTAACATCAACCGAGTAATTAAAATTTTGGTTCAAGGTTGACGGAAAATTGTTGTGTTGGTTGTGCACGCTGTCCTACAAACGGGCATTGGCAAAAACGAAACAGTCGGATGCAGATAGGAGGGCGCATTTGAAATTGGCACAACAACGGGAAGCGAAACACAAGGAACAAAAGTAATTATACAAATACGTAATGTCACAAGGTAACTTTGTGCTCAGTAGTTTTAATCGTCGCTATTTCAGTATCCCTTCCGTGTAAGACATCCGGGTAAAGTTCGACGTGCGAGATTTCTTGCGCGAGTTTCGGTCTCACGTTCTTTGGTTTGTTTCAGACTAAAAGGTCACAATAAGAGACCGCACAGAGTGGACGTTACAAAATTGCCGCCTCAGTCGGAAGGTCCAGACACGAATGGCCCCACTCCGGTGAAAGCAGCAAGGATGGTCGGTATGCACGATCCGCACGATCCAAACAGTTCGGATCATGTAGTCGCAGTCACGCAACTCAAAGAAAAAATAGCTCACCTTCAGAAACAAATCTCCATTAAGGAGGGGCAATTACTTGCCAAGGATAGACAGGTAAGTCTCATTCGTTGCCGTTCTACAAAAAATTCTAAACCGAAACCTAGGTATCGACGTTGTCAAATGTAATCGTATCTGTTCGCAGATCACAGAATTGAAGGCGAAAAACTTCACGTCGGAAACGGAGCTGCGCAACAAAATGAAAGCAACGGAGAAGGAGTACGAAACCAAGATATCGACCATGCAACTGAAGATCTCCAGTTTATTGAAAGAAGTTGCTTCCTTGTCGAAGAGTTCCAGGCGGGGCGACAGAGTGGCTGCCACGAAAACGGAAGCCGGGACCAACAGCGGAAGCGGCACAGACAGTCCTGTACCTTGATAAGGTAGGACAATTCACAACCTAATTATTCTTCGTCAATTAATGTTCGAACGAGAATATTCTACATTTACGTTTTTAATTCGTCGATACCGACATATCCTACAATAATAAATCGTTGTATAATTGATTATATATTTAGCGTTTGGAATGGTATTTTATTTGTGATTCAGCGTTCATGGCTTCTTAATGTTTTGTTTACCGCTAAGGGCCAAACGTTACCAGAAGGATTCCATAATTTTTTTTTTCTTTTTTTGTGTTTTTAATTGTGATCTGTCGTTTCCAAGTATGTGTACAAGAATGTATTATTTTCGCTACCTCGCTCCTATATTTTCATACAAAGATATATACCCATTTCGGAGTGACTTTACCATATCTATACAGAGAACGTAGTTTTCATTCATTCTTAAGTATTTTAACACTATTTGAACGGCTTGCGAATTAAAATTGACACGCTCGAATGGAATTGACGACAACTGGGAAAAGAAAGAAAAAAAATAACGACAACAACAACGTTGATCTTTCCTGTTTCGAAATCACGGGCACAATGGCAGTTTGTTACCGCGTACGTGTCCACTCCGGCGAGCTTCAATTATGTTCTTTCTTTTTATCAAATTTCGATCTGTAACACGTGATCATACGGACACGAGGTCCACGTTTTATCGCGTGCACCGTTTTGCGTTTGCGTTCAATTCGCGGCCGCGTACTACGTTATAATGTCGTTAAAAACATAACAATGGAACGTGTGATTGTTCCGGGAGATGAAAGACTTTTCTTAAAATTGTTTTCAGGGACTTGGTTAGCTGTGACAACACACTCGAATGTCCATACCCGCATAAATCATGTGGTATAATTACGTATAGCTAATTGTTTCCATTAACAAGGCAAAATCTGTATTATTTTTCTAATTAATATAGGAATGTATATTATCCTCGGGGCGTGTGTGCACGAGGCTGACGATGCAAGTGGCAAAAATGATTGTGCGACTCTCGTGAGTTAGGTAGGCTTCTCCCCTAAGCTCGTTTCGCTCCGTGTTCACGGACGACATCCTGATTCGCGGAAACGCGAACTTATGCGATCCGGTGTACACACCGCGAAAGAGCACGTTCTCTGACTACGAAGAAGCCGCGCTTGTAATCGTCTAATTGTACAATAAGGAATTGGACAGGCATCCGGTCTGATAAAACAAGTGATTCAAAACAAACAAATAACAAATAACAAATAACAAAAAAAAAAAACAAAAAACAAATCTGAAAACATCACGATCACGAACGTCGATGTTTGCGTGAAACGAACAGAGTTATATGTGCAAACACGCGTACACACAAACAATACACACACTATGATAATTGAGCAATAGTGCTGCTGTAACATTTTTTTCCTATTTATAAACGATGAAGATGTAAACGACGATGAACCAGGATATGGTGATTGTAGATCAATTTACAATAAAAGGTTGAAAATGAAATATACCTCGCCTTATGAGTTGAAACATATCCTTGGACTTCCTTCCTGACAGAAGGATCCGTCTCTCTGTTATTCGATCGTCGTTTCTCGATCGGATTCAACAGAAGAACAAGTCGACGCGTTCAGTCTCGAACACGAGTGTTCGGGAAAATAATAATAATAATAATAATAAAAAAAAAAAAAAAAACACCCAACTCGTGATTTCGTATCGGGGCTGGGACTATATCGTCGAATATATTCCGTATTCGAATACTCGAGCGATTCATTCACTCGTGAGTACAATTCAAACAATCGGCGAATACAATTCGAATACCGTTCGGGGCCTCGCTCGTGAGCGAGTACCGAGAACATTCGAAGTTCATTCGTAGCGTTCGAACGCCCTTGAAAATTATTCGGATATTAAATCATTCGAGTAGTCCCAGGCCTAACTCTTGGATCACTTCTGTACCCTTCGTTATTTCGAGACTCAGGATCTCTGGCGTCGTTCACGGTGAATGGGGGGCAGGTGCGAATGATAGGTAGTGATATGTGCAATATAAATATCCAACAGCCATATATTTATTCTTTATTTTAAGAAACAAATGCTAATTGAGCATTACCTATTCAATAATTGTAATGATAATAAATGCGTAACAATTTTACTATATACGAAGTGTAAGGATAATTAACATTTAATTTATAGTCGTTTAAATACGTTACGAGCGCTTACACGCGTGTACAGTACAGAGTTGGAGTTATCGTTTAATTATTACGAGATGGTAAGAACTAAATATTGCTTGTTGTTTTGTTGTCGAGGCGGTTAGTCGCTTGCTTCCTTCGATCATATCTACTTTCAGCGGTATTTACACGATCTTCTCGGGTTCTCCTTTCATTTCTCTACACCGTCTTTCGTCTTTGTTCGTATTATCCCTCTCTTTCATTTTTTTTATGTTCTTTTTTTTCGCAGGTTAAATCTTACACGCTAGGTTCACTTTTCTCTCTCTCTCTCTCTCTCTCTCTCTCTCTCTCTCTCTCTGTCGTACCATGCACACTCGACATACACGCTCTCTCTCTCTCTCTCTCTCTCGCTTTCTCTCCCCCTTTTCGTCTCATTATTTATAATAGTGCGTTTATTGCAGGCAAGGTAGGGAATCGAGGCAATATACGGAATGACAATCGACGAAACGTCACTGGAAACCATCGCCCGCGATTCGAGATTGCACTTCGAGCGTAATAAAAAAATATATACTTGTGACATCGACTCGTTCATCGTTAACGCATCTGCGAACCGGGGCCCGGTCGCCGGGACTGCCGTACACCTTCTAGAACAGCGTTTCTCAAACATCAACTGACGCCGACGCGATACGAACGAATCGCGGCGAGCTCCGTCGTACGCCCCTCCCCTTCTTCCCCCTCTCTCGTTCCCGTCGATTGGTCGACGCCCAACAGTGGTTCTTAACCCCCGCAATCGAGCTCCTCCGGTTCGGTGACGGGAAAAAAACTCTTCTCGATCGTCGACAATTATAGGAGTAACAACGTTAAAAACTATGAAAAATAAAAACTCAACGGATCACGTTGGATGACGAAACGGTCACGGCGGTTAAGAATCACTGTTGCGTCGTCAGAAATTACGCGTGAAATTATTTTTAATCCTCGAACCGATCGCAACTGGAACTTCACAAATCGAACGGGGAGTGTCGCTCTCCGGTCGCATCGGTCCGCCGATCGGAGTTCGTCTCGCTCGGTGTATTTAGCGCATCGTCGTGTTACCTCGCGAGTCTTCGTCGAGCGTTTACCCGAATCGTGGAAAATCAACAGGAGAAACGACGATCGTTCACGAAGCGGTCCTCGTCTCGTTTCGATAGTATATTTCCCAATACGGATCGATCGGTGTCGTTTGTTCACAGAAGTCGATCGTCACGCACGGTTCGAGTTCGTTTCCACGGTCGTCGAACTCGCGTTAACCTCTTCGACCGCGAACGGTCGGTCACGTGCGTTGAACGCCCATGGGCGTTCCACGGCCACGTGTACTCGACGCGCGGGAAGCTCTCCCGCACAGAGGGTACGTTCGTCGTACGTGGTCACGTCTCGGTGGTTGTTAACGCGCACGGTCCCTTCGGAACGTTCTCGAGAAATACAATGTAAACCTTTAAACAACGCCACTGCCGTGGATTATACCGTAAAGCAACAATTACTCAAACAATCTTTCCACGATACATAACCAACCTCGAGGACCATCCTCGAACACGGAAAACTATCATGAGCGTTAACAACCGGTAGATTACCCGGGTACACGCTCAAAGACTCGCGAAACGTCGATACGAAACGGAAGACACCCGGTGGATCGTTTCATTTCGAGAAAGGCTGTTCTAGGACCACCTAGTGGGTCTCGTGGTTGAAAAAGTATCGTACGTCCCGAATTACAATCGAACGTTGGGGTTCGCGGATGCGTTAAACTCAACGTTCCGGTAATGTACATCTGTGTTGTGTTCAACGGGTAGAAAAACGAATGTGTCGTGTCGAACGAACGTAGAATTTCCTCCGGTATTTGTCTCGCTGGTCTCTGTTTCCAATGTCGTTCGCGCGGCGTAGAGTTAGTAGTAGCATATACGGGCCCGGACTCGCCACCGTGATACCGAACAACGTGGAATCGATGCGCGATCGTTAATCGTTTGTTCTCGTTTCACACGTCCCAACGATCTGAGACGCGTTAGTTTTCAGCGTCCTGCGCGTTAATCCCGACTGACGAATATAGACCGCTAGTAGTAGCGTGGACACACACGCGTGTGCACATACGTAAAACGTGCACAATATCACCCATACAGACATACAGACGCACACGGTCGCGTATACGTGTCATTTATCATTCGGGCCTAGGCATCCGGTAGAATGCCCGAGTCTTCCACATTGCCTGTTAACGTATCCGCGGAAAGTTCAGCGTGAAGGCCTTGGCGAATCTCGTACCGTTCTTCGATTCACTATTCTTATACCACACCGGCATTTTTTTTTTTTATTTTACTCACTCTCTCTCTCTCTCTTTCTATATATATATTTATGTGTGTGTGTGTGTGTGTGTGTGTATATATAGTTTTCTCGTTTCTTCTCGCGCGATACGTGCGAACGGAAGATATCGAACAAAATGAAGGAAACGGAAGATAAGAAAGAAAAGAAAAATACACGAAAGAATCCACACACTTTCTCTCTCTCTCTCTCTCTCTCTCTCTCTCTCTCTCTCTCTCTTTCTTTCTTGTATGCACACACACTCGTCCGCATTTTTCTCTCGTTTTAAAGCTGCCTTAAACTTACGACGCGTGCGAAGTCGACGTTTCCTTCGGAGAGAACTCGAAAGCCGAGAAGGGTGACAGCGAAACAACGGAGGAAACGAACGGCCAGGGGTTGTGGGGCAGCGTTAATTGTAAGAACAAAAAGAAAAGGAAAAATAAAACCTCAGTTCCGTTATGAAATCTTACGAGCACCATGACATTTGCAGGAACCATAGAAGTTGTCACGTTCCAAGCTAAACGGATAGACGACGGATGTGTACTTATACGTGTGTTCGCGGTGTATATCGTTCGTGTCGCGGAACCTTTGGATCATCGTTTCTTTTCTCTTTCTTTCTTTCGTTCGTTTCGCGAATCGCCGCGAAAGGAAACTCTCTGCGTATTTCTATCCCTAAATCTCGCTTTTCTTCCTTTCTTTTTCTTCTTCTTCTACTCTCTCTCTCTTTCTCAAAACCGAGGCTTCGCGAAAGGAAGTTCGAACAACCATCAGCGTCCTCGAACGCGCGCTTCTGCGGTGCATCGCGCCGCGTAGTTAACGTTTTCGGTGTTTATTTATTTTCTTTCTCATTTCTCATTATATTCGTTCGTTCCCTTGCCCTCGATTGTTCGTTCCTGTTCATCCGGATCGTTCGCTCTTGGAATCGTATTCGCGATGCGCCGCGTAGCTTCGTTTAAAACACTTCTTCTTTACACGATCCGATGATCGTTGCGTATATCAGTCTGCGATACATCGTTATTTACTTCTTTTTTTTTTTTTTTTTTTTTTGTTTCTTTTCTCTCCTTTTTTCTTTTCTCACGTTGCCGTCGTCGTCGATCGGCGATTCGTTCCACGAAGAGACTCGTCGTGCGATTCGTGGTGGATCGTTCCACGCACACGCGCGCACACACACTTCGCTCCGCGAATCGCCGATCGACTGATCGATCGATTCGATCGTTTCGCATTTAATGGTAGGCTGCGCTTTTTCTGTGGCTTCGATCGTCGACGATCGCGGCGCTTAAAAATTAGTGGAAGTACGAGAAAGCGACGAAATTTTACCACGATCAACGGGTGGAAGTGAGACGTATATCGAACGATAATACGGGGATCCGTAATGGCCGCGCGACGGTTTTGGATTGCGATCGATCGTTCGTTTAATTGCTCGAGTAAAGTAATCGGAATGCGATTTATGATCTACGAACACGAATCGGCCATTTTTTTTTATCTATCAACATTGTCGACTCGTCGAATCGGTCATTTTTTTTACCTATCAATATTATCGATTCGTCGAATTGGTAATTTTTTTCATCTATCAATATTATCGATTCGTCGAATTGGTAATTTTTTTCACCTATCAATATTATCGATTCGTCAAATTGGTAATTTTTTTCACCTATCAACATTGTCGAATCGGTAATTTCTTTCACCTATCAATATTATCGATTCGTCGAATTGGTAATTTTTTTCATCTATCAATATTATCGATTCGTCGAATTGGTAATTTTTTTCACCTATCAATATTATCGATTCGTCAATTTGGTAATTTTTTTCACCTATCAACATTGTCGAATCGGTAATTTCTTTCACCTATCAATATTATCGATTCGTCGAATTGGTAATTTTTTACACCTATCAATATTATCGATTCGTCGAATTGGTAATTTTTTCGTCTTTCAACATTGTCGAATCGGTAATTTTTTACACCTATCAATATTATCGATTCGTCGAATGGGTAATTTTTTTCACCTATCAATATTATCGATTCGTCGAATCGGTAATTTTTTTCATCTTTCAAAACTATCGACTCGTCGAATCGGTAATTCTTTTCATCTTTTAAAATTATCAACTCGACAAATCGGTAATTTTTTTCATCTTTTAAGATTATCAACTCGTCGAATCGGTAATTTTTTTCATCTTTCAACATTATCGAATCGGTAACTTTTTTCGTCTTTCAACACTATCGACTCGTCGAATCGGTAATTTTTTTCACCTATCGTCGTTATCGGTAATTTTTTTCATCTTTCAACACTATCGACTCGTCGAATCGGTAATTCTTTTCATCTTTTAAAATTAACAATTCGTGAAATCGGTAATTTTTTTCATCTTTTAAGATTATCAACTCGTCGAATCGGTAATTTTTTTCATCTTTCAACATTATCGAATCGGTAATTTTTTTCGTCTTTCAACACTATCGATTTGTCGAATCGGTAATTCTTTTTGTCTTTCAACACTATCGATTTGTCGAATTGGTAATTTTTGTCATCTTTCAACACTATCGATTTGTCGAATCGGTAATTGTTTTTGTCTTTCAACACTATCGATTTGTCGAATCGGTAATTTTTGTCATCTTTCAATACTATCGACTCGTCGAATCGGTAATTTTGTTCATCATTTAAGATTATCAACTCGTCGAATCGGTAATTTTTCTCATCTTTCAACATTATCGAATCGGTAATTTTTTTCGTCTTTCAACACTATCGATTTGTCGAATCGGTAATTCTTTTTGTCTTTCAACACTATCGATTTGTCGAATCGGTAATTTTTGTCATCTTTCAACACTATCGACTCGTCGAATCGTTAATTTTGTTCATCATTTAAGATTATCAACTCGTCGAATCGGTAATTTTTCTCATCTTTCAACATTCTCGAATGGGTAATTTTGTTCATCTTTCAACACTATCGATCCGTCGAATCGTTAATTTTGTTCATCTGTCATCGTTATCGACTCGTCGAATCGATCGTGATACAAAAGTGTAATTGACGATACCGCCGACTAAGTGTTCGTTGACGAACGTCGATCGAATTACGAGCCAAGACCGTACACACGGCCATTGTCACGCGGTCGGATCGGTTCGAATTTTCCCGCGGTAAAATAAATCTCCTCGGTCGTATCGCGAATCGATCGACCGGGTGATCGTCGTTACGTCTCATCGTTGTCCCGATGAACCGGAAAGAAATCCGTAAACCTCTCGTCGATTGAAGATATATATAAAAAAGAAAAAAAAAAAAAAAAACAAAAAAAGAAAGAAACAATCCTAGACCCTAGAAAGATACGTTTTCTTTGCGTGTGCTAGCCGTTTACGTTGAATCGAAGCGCGTACTCGAGTTCGAGGGAAGCCTCGGGCGGATCTTTGTTAAATTATACACGAAATACCCACGAGACGCAGCCGGTGTATTAGGGTTTTCTATATATATTTCTCATCGTTTCTTTTCACACCTTTTTGACTAGATTCCGTTCGTCCCCCGTTTACGATTCTGCGAATTACTCATCACCCCGTGAGATGTGCTTACCCCGTGTTTAGTGTGCGCTTTCGATTTGTTCCCGATTCGAGAATCGCGCCCGTGACTTCGCCACGTCGAGTACGTTGCTCGAAGAGGAAATTGTTTTTCTTTTAAACAAGCGCGGAGAACCGCGAATCGAGCGACCTGACCATCCTCGACACGCTCCCGACGAATACTTCTAATGCCTTCTCTTCGAATACTGTTGCATTAGTGTCTGTATATACGTGTGTTCGTACGCGTTCGAGCGTGTTCGTGTGTTTTTTCTTTTCTTTTTTTTTTAAGTGTGTTCATCGGAGCGGCCCGATTCTCTTTATTACCGAAATTGATTCCGTTGGATCGCGACGAGCTCGGACGAGAATTTGCGCGCGATCGCGATAAGACGGGAGAGATAAGAGAACGTTTCCACCGTGGGAGAACGATCAACCGTGCCGATTAACCCTTCGAGTACCGTGGAGGAATTGCCCATCGAGCGTTATCGCGAGTTCTCCCTTTGAAAGTGGAACGGCTGACAGGGAAGAACTGAGACTACTTCGACGATGGGTCGAAATGAAAGGGTTCGAGTTTGAGAAAATACTCGCGAGTCGTGACTCGAGACTTGGAGTGCGCGATAATGGCGATAAGGACGGTAGAAATGGTGGATACGAACGTGAAAATATATCGCGATTGAATTAACTTAGTTTTTACGGTTGTTGTACTTCTGTGTGGAGAGATATTGACCGGTGAGAATGTAGACTAGAAAACTCTACTATTCGTAGAGTAGAAAATAAATAAAAATCTTCGAAAATAGAAAATGAACTTAGTTTTCACAGTCGTTGTAGTTGTATGCAGAGATAATGTGAGAATGATTCAATAAATAACGGAAATAAATAAAAATTGTTGAGAATAGAAATTATCTTGGTTTTCACAGTCGTACTTCTATGTAGAAATATTGACCGGTGAGAATGATCTGTAAAAGAGCAAAAATAAATAAAAATCGTCCAAAAAAGAAAATAAACATAGTTTTCACAATCGTTGTGTTTATATGCAGATATAATTATCGATGAGAACGATTCGTAGAGTAGAAAATAAATAAAAATCTTCCAAAAAAGAAAATAAACAAAGTTTTCACAGTCGTGCTTGTATGCAGAAATAATTACCCATGAGAACGATTCGTAGAGCAGAAAATAAATAAAAATAGTCCAAAAACAACAAAAAAAAAATTTTTCACAGTCGTTAAAAGATAATGTTCAACGAGAATGACAAAATTCGGTAATAATAAAAAGCACACAAATCGTCTGTCTACAAAGAGAACGAACCTACTTTCCGTGGTACTGGAATTTAATATTTTTCATCAAGTTTCAAAGTTAATATTCTTCTTTAAGTCGCAATAAATACGATTTACTCGTTCGCGGAATTTTGGGTAAAAATTTGACAAAGATTCTCCGAGAGAGAATCGATCGAGAGACGCACGATTGTTCCTGTAACCGTGCGTTTGTTTGTGTTTGACAAGTGTTCTGGTACTCGAAGGGTTAAAATCGCGGATACTCGAATTATCGTTTCGTCGTATCGACGAAGGAGAAGAAATCGTGTGTTCGAAACGATCGATCGAAAACAGAAGAATAGCGCGAAGAAAGGCGGAGTTCGAGGCAGGGTGTGTGTACGTATATATATGTATGTTTGCGTATGTATGAACTGCTGTAAAGAA